>NC_060275.1:117827969-118070855 GCF_021613505.1 Equus quagga
CCTCCTCCTCCTCCCCCTCCTCCTCCTCCTCCTCCTCCTTCTCCCCCGGCTTCTCCTCCTCCTCCTTCTCCTCCTCCTCCTCCTCCTCCCCCTCCTCCTCCTCCTCCTCTCCCACCTCCTCCTTCTCCTTCTTGTCCTCTTTTTCCTCTTCTCCCTTCTTCTTTCATAATCTATTTTTTTATTTAGTATCTTTGTACTATAATATCTCAACAAAGGTTTCACCAACTAAAACATATACACATACAAACACCTTTAAAACCACTGTCCTAAAGCATCTTTAGGAAAAACTAGTACCATTTCAAAGCTAGAGATTAATCTGAGTCCCTTCTACATAGGGAACCAGTTACAGTAGCCAGAATGAGGGTTCGAGCTATAGGAGAATCCAAAACTCACCTTCCGGACTGCTGATTTCCTTCAAGTCATAAAAGATGGCATGAGGGAGGAGCTCTGGAATTCTAACGGACCCCCAGCTTCATCACTGCTGTTGGCATTCAAGTTTCAGGGAAGAGGAACCCTAAGATGGAGCAAAACAGTTCTTGGATCCTGGCTACCAACGTCTAGAACCATTGCTAACATCTGATCCCTGGGAACTGAGAACCACATGGTACCTTCCTCATGGCAGTCTCCTAGGTCACGTTTGTTGAATAAATGATGCATCAGAGACAGCTCAGAATTCCCAAGGAAATTGCAGCATATGCAGCTCCTAAGAAGGAATACAGGAAAGAGGCACTCTGTTAGGAACTTTGGACTGGAGTGCAGGCCTTAGACCTGCCTTAGGTCAGAAGTGACTTAGGAAAGTAAAGACAATTAGCTGCATGTTATCTGAGATTTTATTTCCACAGGTTTTGAAAACACCGATCAGTGAGTTTGAAGCCAAATATGGCTGTGATTTAATGTAATTATGATTAAAATTATCGTTCAAAACTCTGCTAGTTTCAACAAAGATGTGGATGTTTTCAATATGAATATTCTCCTTGAAGTAGACAGATAGAGGATTAAACTTAAAGTTGGACAATCTGGGCTCAAATCCCAATGGGGACCTGACTAGATATGTGACTTTAGACAGTTTGCTCACTTCTCTGTGCCTGGCTTTCATCTATAAAATAGAGAATAAGTAAGAATAACACCTACTCCCATGGTTTCCCATTCATGCCTCCACTCATTCATACAATAGCATCTATTAATTTATCCTCATTAGTTGCTTACTGTGTTCCAGGCACTTTGCTTGGACCATATGATTTATTGCTATGCATAAAGGCTCCTTGCACAGAGACAGGGCAGCTACAAACAGGCAGTAGCTTGTTAATGTTCTTTTTAAGATTGAATTCTTGTCTATCTTCTTTTATCCTTGATGTATTGAGAAAGAAAATAATTTTGATACAACATGGAAATCGTCCAACCTTCTTTTAAGTAGAATAGCAGCTTAAAAACCTCAAATAAATTGCTCTCCCTCTTAGTTTTCAGTATTTCCTGCCCATCTGGGGATATCCAGCTATGTGGGGTATCAGTCTTTGTTGTAAAGTTGAGACTGACATCTAACCTGAATGTAAACTGTTCCAAATAAAGTCAAATCCTCTGTCAGATTTTGAGCGGAATGGGTGAACATTTGGTCAAGCACAGAAGTAAAGATTAAAGAGCTTGGAGGGGAAGATCAGATAGGAAATAAGTCCGTGATGCGTGAGCACAGGCTTCTTTAGTGTCATTTACACCGTAATCCTGTTGGCTGTTCAATCAGGGTTTTATAAGTCCAAATAAAAATAAATAATTGTACTCCTGTTGGACTAAAACTGAGACCACTCCTGAATGAGACCGTGGGCAGCTCAGGCTGTGAGCTGTTAGATGACGAGGAAAAATAAGGACCCAAATCAACAAGAGTGTCATTTTTTCACCCTCTTCACAAATAACACCCAAATCCAAGAAGCTTGGATTAATTAAGTCCCTTTATTGGAAGCAGTCAGCAGTACATGCTGTATTGCCATAGAGGAGGGGAGCCTATTTTCAGGGTCTGTAACTCGGAAGAATGGGAGAACCAGAGTACAGCTACTGCCAATGTGTTTGAATAAAGGAGGGAAGTTAGAGCTGAGGGGCTTGTAGCTTGCTGTACAAAATGCTTAGTTCTTTGCTGCAGCAACTCTCAGAACCAGAGCATGCTTGCCTCTGCAGTCTGGGCTCCAAGGCAGGATGGCTCAGAGGTTCTACAGTGGAGGTGGGCTGCGCTAAGCAGAGTAGCACAGATTCGATTGGAACCCATGTCACACTGAGCGCTGGCTCTACAGCTCTCTGCAGTTGGTCTAACCTCCTTGAGTGTTAGTGTCTTCACAAGCAGAAAGGACATTGGTCACCACCCTCCAGGATGTGTTAAACACTAAATGAAATGATGTAAAATCCCACTGAGGCATCCAGGTGGCAATTTAGTTCCGTTGTTTTTCCTGTCTTCTCTGAGGCTCAGCCAGTCTGTTTTCCCACAGCTCTACCTCGAATATTCTCTGCAAACAACTTAAGGCTCTTTCCTATCATTCAAGGACTGGAATTTTATTGAAAAGGAACCTTGAGGATTATTTTGGGTGGTTAGAGAGACTAATAAAATGCTTGGCAGGTGGTTGAGTGTTGTGGTGAGCTAATGTCTCAAAAGTCTTTCAAGGGGGTGAAAATAATTCCCAAGAATATTCATAGTGTTTAAAATAAGTATTAGCAGTAATTGGGTCTGTAGAAATTTTATCTGGCCTTCTGATTACACAGTTCGATTACAAATTCTGACATTTAAGTTACAAAAAGGACTTGACATATTAAAAGTGGATTTTTTTTTCCCTGAATATCTACAATTTCCTTCTTTTTTTTTTTAACTTTTTGGCAATAAAATTTAGGTAATGAGAATGCTGTTGTAAAAAAAGGCTGGCTGGAACTATTGGATAGTAAAACTTTATTCAGACTCATTACAAAATTTTAAAATAAAAGGCATTCTATTTTAACACTTATTAAGTAGACTTTTTTTTAGAAACGCAATCGTCTCTTAAGGCATACAAAGAAAACAAACAAAAAACAAATTTCCCCGTTGTGTGTAAAACAAGACAAAAGATGCTGGGATCAGAAATCTCACTGCTCTTAGAACAGCTGTTAAAGGAAGACCCACGGGGGTCTAGATAAGGTCACGAAGATGCTCTCATGCAGCCATCTCACTTTCTCTGTGAAGAGATGGAGGTTAGAGAGAGGAGCAACTGACCAGGCTCTCAGCTAGTTAGAGGGTAGAGAGGGTAGCCCAGCAGCAGCTCAATTCTCAATCCAGAGCTTTCTCACAGATGTGCACACCCACTGTAAGTCAGCCTGGCCTTAGACCAGAGATCATGGAATCAATTCTACGTAAGTCACATTCGACGAAGAGTGTTCTGTGCAAGGTGCTGTGCGCTGGGTCATAGAAATGGAAAGACGCGCTTAGTGTCTTGTCTGCCAAATTGCTCTGTCCAGAGAGCTGTTTGTCTTGGTCCCTGTGGTCACTCAATGTCCACAAGGGCAGCTCCTCAGAGTGGCCTTCTCACCACTGGGTCATCTCGCCATCCTGTCACCTTCAGCACACTGGCTCATTGATTTAGCTCCTTGACATCTTTTCTGTCTCTCCACTGATGTCCCCACCCAGCCCTGAGGGGAGCTGGGTCTCGCCTACCTTCTCCTCTGCTCTCTCCTTGGCCGTGCCCAGCTCACTGTGGTTTCTCGACAAAGCATTAGTGAACTCGTCAAGTGTTTAAGGACAGGATGGTTCCTGGATTTTGCCACAGTACAAGCTCTTTAACATGAGAAAATGTTGTCTCCAAAGTGTGAAAATGACTGCAGTTTAAAGTAGAACTGTTTTAGAGTTTTGAATAATGTCATTATCAACACCTCTAGGAACACATTCAGGACTTTCCAGAATTAGACACCAGGCTGCCAAGAGAACATTTCTTTTTAAGCTGGATATTTTCACTCTCATCAGACATTTTCATTCTCGAGTTCATCCAGTGATGGATTCAGATGCCACCAAACCCTAATTTTATTTTTTTTCTCAATGAAAAAGTACACAAGTGAGTCAACTTTATAATGCAAACATTTTTCTTTTGAATTATGATGCAAGTTGATCTTTTCCTTATAATTCCACTTCTCAGAAGCTTACATGTATTTCAAGCTCTGCATTTAGAACGAGCTTAAAGAAGAGAGAAATCCAACAGCAGGACCTGTGTTAGTTTCCCCCTCTGTAGCTCATTTGGAGATACCCTAACGGCCAGGGTGGCTTCAACAGACACACAGAGAGCGACGCTTCCCACTTAAGCACCAACAACTTTGAGTTCCTATGTCTAAGAGTCAGATAGAGTGGAGTTAGCTGAGTTCTCACTGACCCACTGAAAACTCAGCACTTTTTCTTCTGCTACTATACTAAGGACTTGCTTTTGTCGTTGTTGTCTTAACATTATTTCTGAGTCGTCAGCAATAATTCAGTAGCAGTGAAAGTCTTGCCAACTTAGGGGCTGGGATTTCTGTTTTGGTTTCTTTTCTTTTTTGTTGTTGCTGTCGTGGAAATGCCTGTGGATGCTCCATTGTGCAATGTCCCATCACACAGGGGTCCTGAGTTCTAATGAACGCAGACACATAGCAGGTGACTCGGGGAAATGCTCCCACCCCCAGTCTAGAAGGTCATCACTATTGTGCTTTCTGAGCAGATTCACCTGATAACATGCACAGAACTCTGTGTTCATGGGAACATGTGTTGTTAGCATGTCAAGTGGATTCTTACTTCTAGCGACTTGTGCACAGCGGAGGAGAACCCTGCCCGGGCATTTTGCACCATCCTCTCACCTTCTGGTGCTCTATCAGACAATGTTCCACTGCTATTTGTAGGGTTTTCATAGCCATTTTTTCAGAAGAGAGTGGCCAGTTCCTTCTTCCCAGACTGTCTTAGTCTGAAAGCTCTGCTGAAACTTGTCCACTATAGGGGACCTGCTGGTATTTGAAGTGCCAGTGGCATAGCTTTCAGCATCACAGCAACATGTAGCTGCCACAGTGTGACAACCAACAGACAGGTGGTGTGGTTTCTTGACTGGGAACAAAGCCGGCTGCGGTGGTGAAAGCGCCAGACCTTAACCACTAGACCACCAGGGACGACGATGGGAATATTCTTTACATTAAATTTTCACTGGTTTTCAAAGCTTATTCAATGTGGAAACATTTTCTTGAAAATAGAAGTAAATCCAAAGTTTGACCTTGATTAGACAATCAGAATAAAAATAAGAAAGTTTCTGTGTGCCCAAATATGTCAGGCTAATATCTTTGAAATATTTTTTGATTTTATTTTTCCCAGGTTGCAACCCCACCAACACGGGCACACACACACACATCAAAATATGCTCAATAAAAGATGGCTGAATTACTTTTTAAAATTACATTAACTGCAGTATATGCAATGTCAAATGAAGACAATACAAATGTAATTTTTAAAAAAAGAAGAGGAGTCCTTTTCTGATTAGGAAAAATTAACAGAAAAATCAGATGAAGGGGCTGATGATTAGAATGGTGATTAGAATATCTGAAAGAATAAAAGTTCAAGGAACTTAGTAGAAAGACATTAAAAAATAGCAATAGTTCTCTAGATTGATGAAAATAAAATAAGTTTGGAAAATACAAATATCCTTAACTTCAAATTATTGGAAGTCAATTATAGTATTTCTATCCTTCAACCAAACCACATTGAAGATTGAAAATTTGCCATCATTTCTGTTCTTAAAATTATGTGACAAGGTAAAATAAAGAGTTTAAGTGTGAAACCCATTTGCAAGAGCTATAGTACAAAATTTTTGCATTGCTGCTAAGGTACCCAATATTTGTGACTCAAGCTATTTGTATTCAAACAACAATGATTTTCAAACTTCAAAAGAGTCATTACAGTGAAATAGTCCTTTATTTGATTTCAAAAAAAGGAAACTGACAAGTGGTCCTACTACTTATGATTGTCAAAACAGAAGTTGAATTAAACTTGAAATAGAGTTGATGAATCCAAAAGGGTTGAGTGGGGCCGTCCTGCAGCAATTTCACAGATGGAGCCTGTCTGGGATCCTGTCCTCACAGTAGGCAATTCAGGCATGCAGAGGCAAAACAGTAAATCTATTGGTTCAACAAAATACACACATTTCAGAAGATCCATTTATGATAGAACAGACCACATCCAGATACACGTACAAATTATGCAGTTTTATATATTTTATTATCACTGATAAATGGATATTAAATTTAAAGATACATTCGGCATAAAGGATGAGAGAGTCATCTTTGTAAACAAAAGAACAAAAGTGAACATTGAAGTTACACAAGAGTGAAAATGTGTTGTTTACTTCTTATTAGGAGTGATTTTTGAGAGGCTAAAAGAAGGACATCAGAGACAGCCCTACCACGTGTTCCAAGGCCCAACACCTCAGCAGAAGCAGAGGTCCAGCCCATGAGAAATTCCCAGAGATGCCTTTGGAACCTCTTCTGCAAGAAGCACTCATTGAATGACTATTAAGTATAGACATTAAATTAGGTACCATGGATGCAAAGATGATAAAATGCATCTCTACCCTTAAGGCTCTTGGTGAAAATGAATGAATGAATGATAAGTAAGTGAATGGTACCTTCAGAATCATCTCATGGAAGACTTGAACTTTAGGATTGGATAGATTTGAAATTTCACCCAACTGACATTCAGCAGCAATCCCCAACACTCACTCAGCATTTACTTCCTGGTACTCACTATGTGCCTTCCACTCATTTCTTCTGCTCACTTGTTCACAATGATCCTGTGCTATAATGTAGGGACTGTGACATCCAGATCAGACATAAGAGGACTAGCTCAAGGTCACAGGAAGAGAAGTGATGGGGGTCAAGGGCAAATTTGGGCAGCCTGAGGGCAGCTCCCAGAGAGTACTTTTGGCTAATACCCATGACCTTAGGGAAGATAATTTTCATCTCTGAAACTTGGTTCTCAGATCTGGAAAGTGGGAAGAGCATCTCATACCTGACCAGTGGGAATTTTTGTGGAACAGAGAATGCCCCAGCCCAGCGTATTTAGCCTGAACTCATGAATGTTAATTCCCTTCCTGGTCCTCATAATCCTAAACACATCTTATAATGTGATGAAGTCAAACAACCCGCAAAGGTCCAATAGGATATATTAACAGTTGACTGACTACAGGTGATCATCACCATAATTCTACGTGATAACAAAGAGGCATTGACCACTCTCCATTTAACTTATGTGCGCCTACTCTTATACTTCTCACAGCTCTTCATGAGGTAGATATTATCGTTCCTGCAGAAAAGAAAATGACAAATTTGGTAGAATATAAATTGGGAGCTGGCTCCTGATCACAACAACTGTGGACCTGTGACACGGGGTTCTACATCAGGCTTATTCAACATTTTAGCAACAAGCTCCACTAGATACAGCTCTATATTTGAACACATTTTCCTATAGAGCAATCATGAAAGAATCCCTTACACGGAGATTCTTAGAAGAACATAGGCATGCTGACATACCGCTGGATGTTATGGGACCAGAACAGTATAGGAACAAATGGTCTATGAACCAGCAGAAATGGATCCCCATCTTCACTTCTGATTCATACCTCCTCCTCATTTGTCCCCATCCTATGATTCACTGGTTGGGTTCCTCTGTTGGTGAATTTGCATTCAAAGGGTGGCTTCTATTATTGCAGTGACATAGGCTACTATGGGTTAGGTACAGACCAATATTCAAGGTTCACCTTTCAGAGCCTTTCAGACACCTGCCGTTGGGAAGATGAGAGGAGCTACGTGATGGACTGCAGTAATCTATCGCAGGCTGATGGCTACTGGTTCTGAAAGTGAAAAATGCTTCGCAGAAAACACAGAAGCAATTTAACTCAACGCTGGTAAAGCTCGATTCTATAGGTCAAGTCTCTTTGCATGAACACTATCAGTGATAGTTTGTGCCGCATTTTCTGTGTGCCCAGGAATGCACAGCACAGCTCTCCTGCTGTATCCACTTCATCCCACAGCTCGGGTGCTCCCTTCCCCAGCCTGCACCCTGGCAGCGCTCCTCAGAGGTGGTGCTGTCCAGCAGATCTTCCTGAGATGGCGGGAATGTTATATCTGAGTGCCTTCCACTGCAGCAACCACTAGCCACAGGTGGCTATTGGGAAAATGAGAAACTTTTTTTAAATTTCAATAAAATATGCATAATCTAGAATGTACCATTTTAACCATTTTTAAGTGTACAGTTCAGTGGCATTAAGTACATTTGTCATTCGGTGCAATCATCACCACCATTCATCTCCAGAAATCCTTTCATCCTGTAAAACTGAAACTCTGTACCTATTAAACAATGAAACTATAAGTGAAATTGTACAGTATGTGTCCTTCTGTGACTGGCTTACTTAATCAGCATAACGTCCTCAAAACTTCATTGATGTTGTAGCATGTGTCAGAACTTCCCTCCTTTTTTTTTCTCTTTTTTAAGGAAGATTGGCCCTGAGCTAACATCTGTTGTCAGTCTTCCTCTTTTTCCTTGAGGCAGACTGTCACTGAGCTAACATCTGTGCCAATCTTCCTCTATTTTATGTGGGATGCCGTCACAGCATGGCGTGACAAACTGTGCTAGGTCTGTGCCCAGGATTTGAACCTGCAAATGCTGGGCCACTAAAGTGGAGTGCACAAACTTAACCATTACACCACCTGGCTGCCCCCAAATCTCCTTCCTTTTTAAGGCTGAATAATAATCCATTGAATGCATAAACCACCTTTTGTTTATCCATTCATCTGTCAATGGATGCTTGGGTTACTTCCACCTTTTGGCTGTTATGAATAATGCTACTATGGACATGAGTGCACAGATATCTTTCTAAGCCCTAAGGAACTATCTGTTTAATTTCATTTAATTTAAATGTAAATAACCACAGGTGGCTAGTGACTACCACATTGGATAGCAATGTCAAATTTCGGCTGGGCCACGGAGCTCCTCTCAGTTACTAGTTTGGCAACTCTCATCTCGAATGTTTCAGTGGCAAATAGAAAGGTGAGATAACATACCATCCTTATGCCAGGTCTGGTCTCCCATTAATTTGGTCAATTGCTCTTTGAGTTGTCCCGAAATACTGAGAAAGAATGGACATTATGACCGCTGTGGACGTGCATAATGTTGCCACTAGTGTGGAGAAAGGCGCTTTTGTTTTTAACTGCTCTTTACCTGAGTCCTCAGAAACCCCAGCTCTGGGTCTGTCCTCTTCCTACTGAATGAAATGCCTGCAACTACTCCACCATTAGGATCAATATCCCGGCCATTATGTTGGCAAAAGGGGCAGCAAATCACATTTACGTGGATTGTCAGGCTCATTATTATAAGCAGATGGCAGCTCGTGCACTACAATGTGGGCCAGAAAAGACTGACATTATTTCAAATTAAAATCTATAATGCTAATACACATCTCCGAGTCTTTGTGCAGGCTTGAGTGCATTAATCTTCTGAATGATTTGCTGATGTGCATGCTGCTCTGGCTGTTTTCACATGAGTGGAGCTAAAAGGGGGATTTCAAGTGAGAATGGTTAACATTTATTCATACAGATTGATAAAAGCTAACATGCAATTTTCTTTACTAGTAGCTCCCTAATAGGAATTAATGGGACACTTTAAAGGGAAATTCCAAGTTCAGGGGACCCAGAAAGAAATACTCCAACATAGGAGAGGCAATGTCACGCCCCTCTGCCTAACACAGCTTCATCAGATCTTTATATTCATTTAAAACACCGCAGCAAGTCTTCTTTGAGCCGTATGTGGAACGCAGAAGACCACGGAGGGCAACGCAAAAGCAGAGCCTTGGTTTTAAGAAGATTTTTCATAAACGATTCTGGAATCTGTGCTTTCAAATTGAGAAAAGATGAGGAAAGTTTCTATAAAAAGATCGGTTACTGTCTTGTAACTCTTCTATGAAAAGCGACATTTTATGCCTTCAAAGACTGTATTTTTTTCAAAACCATATACCCATATGAGTTATCTTTTTCTTAGAAAGTAATACATGAATTCTATTCACGAGGCATTTGAAAGATGAAAGTTTAATGATTGATATGCCTTTTTGTTCGTTATTTGGGTTTTCCAGTTATTTTCCCAGTGTGTTCTAAGATTCATAACAAAGTTAAAGTAGGTGTCGAAACAGCGTAGTGCATAGAATGTTCAGATAGAGAAACTGTTTTTATGCATTTCTGTTTAATATTTAAGGAGGTGACTCAATTGTGATAATGCACACCCATTTGAATTCACTTATAACCAAAAAAAAGGAATATTTTCCCAATATACTGAAAACTATATTTTAGATACAACAAGAACTTTCTTTTTTAGTCCAGAAGTCTTTACAAATTACAATAAGAAAATGTGTAAGGCATACTTTATTAACTGAAATAATAAGGAGGTGGTAGAATTATGGCCTTTGAGTGACATTTATACCGAAAAGATTCCAATTGATTTTTTTGATTTTCTCTACTGAGACAGATCAGAACCACAGACTCAAGCCACTGGGAGAATTTGTTCAACGATGCTCATAAGACAAGCTTGCCTGTCTATATTCCTATTAAAAGGGTTAATTATATATCCCATCCAATAAAACCAAATGACCTAATGTCTTGTTTATCCAATAATGCAAATATTGGCAAGCTAGTTACCCAGAGCACAGCTACCAGACCTCAAAGAGGTAACAAGAGATGCAAGGAGGTCAAGTTTAACCAAGTCCTTGCATGAAACTCTGCAAAAGCATCAATTGTGGAATTTCAGACCCTAAAGAATTTTAGCGATCCTCTACCTCAACCCTCTATTTTACAGATGAGAAAACTGGGGCCCAGCAATGCTACAGTATTATTGGACAGCACCTACTGTCACAGTTTGGGTCACATTGAACAGCTCCACATGACATCTTCAAGGTGTCAAGGGCATCCTTGCATGTCCCTCCTTGGTGCTCAGGGAGAAGGAGAATGCGGCTGTGGGTTTGGGAAAAGGTGCTGGGCAGAATTCCAAGGTGGATCCCCAATTCCCTCCCATGATAGACACCCTCTGTATAATCCCCTCTCTTTGAGGATGGCCAGAACTGTGATCATGATGGGATGTCACTCCCATTGTATTGGTTTCCTGGAGCTGCTGTAACAAAGCGCCACAGATGGGGTGGCTTGAACAAGAGTAACTTATTATTTCACAGTTCTGGAGTCCGGAAGTCCACGATCAAGGTGTCAGCAGGGTCGATTTCTCCTGAGGCTGTGAGGAGAATCTGTTCCATGCTTTTCTCCTGGCTTCTGGTGGTTTGCTGGCCATCTCTGGTGTTCCTTGGCTTCTCGAAGCATCATGCCATCTCTGCCTTCATCTTCACATGGCATCCTCCCTGAGTGTGTATCTGTATGTCCCAACTTCCCCTTTTTATAAGGACATTGTTTAGAGCACAGTCATTGGTTTAGCTCCCATCCTAATGACCTTGTCTTAACTTGACAACATCTGCAACGACCCTATTTCCAAATAGGGTCAGATTCCAAATAAGGTCAGGTTCACATGGAATGGGGGCTGGGACCTGAACATATCTTTTTTGGAAACTCAGTTCAACCCATAACATCCATGATTAGGTTCTGTTATACGGCAGAGTGAAGGGATTCTGCAGGTGTAAATAAAGCGCCTAATCAGTTGAATTTTAAGTGTTCAGAAGGCAGAGTAGCTGGTGGGCCTGACGCCTTGGAGCGAGCCATTTTGAAGAATGTGCAGAGGTGACAGGTTCCAAACAGCAGGTGAGCTTTCCTTCGGTTTTAGAGACACCCCTGCATGGTTGTGCAGAGGGCCGAGCAGCAGAGAACGGTGGGCGGTCAGTGGGTGCTGAGGGGCTTGGTCCTACAGGAGCAGGAAAACAGGTTCTCCACCCGTCAGTGAGCTTGGTAGAAGATGGCACACCTCAGATGGTACCCCAGCTCAGCCAACACCTTGACTGCAGCCTGTGCGACCCTGAGCAGAGGGCTCAGATGCCTGACCCACCGAAAGTGAGATCATCAATGTGTGTAGTTTTAGACCACTAATTTTTTGGTCGTTTGTTCTGCAGCAATAGGTGACTAATGGAACAGCACCCTCCATGGGTGTCCCCTTGACTTCTTCATGTGTGAGGCGGGAATAACAAAAGCAACCTTGCAGGGGTGTGTTACAAAGTAAATATGTACAAAATCAACTAAATTTATACCCCAACCCACAACCCCCAACTTTCTGTTTATTTTAGCAAAGTGCAAGGTTGAGCGACCCAGAAGTATCGAAGAAAGGCAAACTTTGTGATGTCAGAAGTTGAAAATACGTGAACTATCCATTAGACAGATCCATGCCCTTATGATTTAATTGAAGAAAAAATTGCGTAAAGATATATTTCCCTTTATTGGGAATGCAGTTGTGTTGAAATCCTCCATTTCAACAAGACCAACAGCTAAATGAGCTATTCCACTACTAATTTCCAGCTACAGAGAAGACACTATATCTCCCAGGTCAAATTCTGAGAGAGATTTTTTTTCAAAATTCAAAGTAAGTCTGTAAACTGTTCTTATTGTTGTAAATATCTTTTACTTTCCTTTTCTACTTAGGTACTGTTTGCAGTGGTCCATTCATCCATCCATCCAAAAGAATTTATTCAATGTCAACTACGGACTCATTCCTCTCCTGGGGACCAGGAACAAAACATCCACTTTCCTCTTTGGTGGAGCTTGCATTTGGGCAGTAGCGCAGGTCATATCAGAAACACGACCCTAGACTGCATCCATTTCTCAGCACCTGACGTAAATCTGCATTAAAGCCATGAAGAGGTTCTTCAGGTTTTGTGACATACGTGTTTTATATACAAAGCTGTGCCTTTGCCTACATCTTCCTTTTCTTTTGGACAGTATGTTGAGACACCTTATATGACTCCAGCCTTACTCTGTCCACCGTGTGGTACAGAGTTTGAGCAGAATATTTGGTATTTGGGAGCAGCCCTGCGTCTGGAGTAAATCGGCCTGGGAGCCCTTGCTGGCGTGGCCACTTGGCAGATGTATTGTTTGGATTGAGTTTCAGGTTTCTCCTTGTAAACAAAGGAGTGATAATACCCACTTCTCAGGGTGGTTTTGTACATTAAATAAAGTGACACTTATGAAAAGAAGCTGTGTTCTAAGGCAATGCAATTTGCAGACCCATCATTCAACTCCTACTTGACTGTAAAGTCCTTTTGTGCATGATGTGCATAATGACCATCTTTAAAATAAAATTCTTTCTCTTGAAGGACAGAGAGACAATGCAATAACGTCGATCACTTTAGACTACAGAAACACATAATACAGTATCACAGTAGAAGGCACGCTGCAGATAGTCCACCAGCTGCCTCCATGCAACACTCAACTTGCCCATCTGCCCTGCAAGGTTGAGGCTTCCTTTTGTTTTTTTACATTCCCTTTTCCTATTTTTGTATATTACTTCTGACTTTATGAGGTCCTCAGTCCACTCTCAAGACATGCATGGTGCTCTTCTTATCCTTTTATTTGTGTTTGAGCCCCTGGAATCTTGCCAGTCCAGTTGTGTGGGGCAGGTGCCCTGGAGAATCTGCACAGCACAGAGCAAGAATGGGGACTGGGACAACCATCCCCAGATGCAGGAAAAAGATCCCTAAATGAACCTTGTGTTGTAGATTCGGGGGTTGCTGGGCTTCCAATGCATCACAATATGCAGAAATTTCTCTCATCCTGAAAACTGCTTTTGACCTGTTTCACCCCTCCAGCTACTGCTTATGTAGCTCAGCTCTCGAAACACTCTATTCTCTCTGTCTCTGAATTTTCTCTTCCGATTCTATCTTGAACATCTTCTGTGAAGCTTTTGTCTTCACCCAACTATTGAAAGTGCTCTTGTTAAAGTCAGCACTCACCTTCACTTTATGAAATCTGATGGTCAGTTCTCGGTCCTCACCATGTTTGACCCAGGAGCAGCGTTTTCTAGGGTTGATCAACTCTTGCTCCATAGAACCTCTAAAGTCATGAGGTCCTGAGACATCACGCTCTCCTGGTTTCTTTCCACCCGACTGGTTGCTCCTTCTCAGGGGAAGAAATAACCTCTTTGATTCTTTCTTTAAATTTCCCAACCTCTTAAAGTGGTGTGCCTTTGGACTCAGTCCTTGAATCCCTTCTCTGTTTAGATTTTTACCCTACGATATTGTCAAGCTCATGCCTCTCTATACCATCTCTACACCAACGACTCCAACTTTCTATTTCTAGCTATTTTTCCTCTCAGCCTTTCACTTTATGGCGGCTTTTACGTGGACCAAATTTTTTAATTGTGACAGCCACTCTTGAGCTAGGCATTGTTATTACTACCTTATTTTGGAACGAGGGAACTGAGACACAGGGAAGAAGCAAGCTGTATTTGGAGTCAAATCCAGGTTCTGGGGTTGGTATTCTTAACTGCTGTGCTCGTCAATCCTAAATGGCCAGTAAATCCCTTAGGAAGGAGAAAGATCCATGTTTTCAAATTCTTAGTTAATGACTTTCCTGTTTTCTACACTATCATACGTATATGTAGTCCCTCCTTATCCAGGGGGATACCTTCCAAAAACCCCTGTGGATGCCTGAAACCACAGAAGGTACTGAATCCTATATACATTAAATTTTTCCTATACATGCATACCTTTGGTAACTTCAATTTATAAATTAGGCACGGTAAGAGATTAACAATAACTTCTCTGTGGCATATCTGAATTGCCAGCATCACTATTCATGCCCTTTGAGACCATTATTAAGTCAAATAAGGGTTACTTGAACACAAGCTCTGGGTTATCACCATGGTCTATCTGATAACCGAGATGGCGGCTGAGTGACTGATAGGCCGGTAGTGGATAGACCTTGGATATGCCGAACAAAGCGGTGATTCATCTCCTAGGTATGATGTAGTGGGACAGCTAGAGATTTCTTCAAGCTCCCCAGGATAGCAAGCAACTCGATACTTATGAATTGTTTCTTTCTGGAATTTTCCATTTAATATTTTCGGACCACATTTGACTTCGGGTAACTGAAAGCTTGGAAAGCAAAGTTGCGGATAAGGGGCGACTACTGTATTGACTTTGTTCCCTCAACAAACAGTTATCAACCCTTCGCATGTTAGATGGGGACATGCATTTGTACTGCAACTTGTGATCTACAGAAGGATTTCAATATTGCGTTCTCTTTTGCGATTTTCCCTACAAGTCTACAAGGTAGGCAGGACAAGAATTTCTGTTATTACCTCCACTTCCTGGATGGTATCTGAATCACTTTACTACTCCCAGCGACTTCCTTCCTCCAAGTGGAAGTGTCCAAGGAGCCCCCATGAGGCACCCTCTGTTTCCCCCTAAGGATGCCTCAACTTTCTCTCTGGCTCTTCATCTTGGACCAGCCCTTTATCTTGTTCATATCTTGTTCTGCACGCTTTACCAAGCCCCTAGGGCAGGTAGCTCTGTGGAGAGTCGCATTCAATGCTCCTGAGAACATTTTCACCTGGGTCACTGCCTCTGTCAACTTCTCATACTGAGTGTCAGTTCTGTCCCGGGAGGGTGCAGAGAGATAAAACAGGAAGTCTGAGTGAGGAGCTGGTTCCTCTGAATCTGTTGGGAGCTTTTCCTCAGCTGCAGTCCTGAGCCACGCTGATGTCAAGTGTTGCTCTGCTGTGCAAGTCATAGCTTTAAGCCTTTGAACTTAGGTAGCTGAATTATTATTCCGTTTTTATTTTTAGAGCCGGAGCAGACACAATCAATTTAATTTCAGTGCTCCGATCATAAACCTCCATGTTAATGCTGCCCCTTTAAATCAAGTGTTTATGGGTCCTATAAGCAGCACCTGGAAAGTTTACCTTCGGGTCCTGAAGTCATTTGGCTACAAATTACTTAATATTCTCCCGCACTTCTATCCGTGGTCTGGATTTGATTATTTCTAATTATCATAAATGCCCCTCTGCATTCCAGGCGTGTACTGTTACAGTCACTCCATCAGCCGAATGTTTTATGTTCATGTTCAGAATCAAAGAGAGCAGAGTTCTAAGTCATGCACGCTTTCCCAGCCCAGGGCTGAGGCATTTAACGACCTCCAAACCTCTCACTGTGCAGTAGAGAAAGACCATGAGCATTTCCTCCTTTTTCCCGTTGTGGATGGTTGGGTTCCACCATGGATTGTTGTCTTTTCCTTCTGGAAATAAGTGCTGACTGCACACAACACAACCCACAACCACAAATAGGACGTGAGAGGTTCCTTCGCAATCCTCTGAGAGGGTGGCTCCCTGTAACTACTTGATCATCATGTGACTCATGGACACAAGTACCATTTACATTGTCCCTGCTTTTAGGAGAGGGCAGGGCAGACAGTTCGTGCTGGAATCTGATGATTCCAAGAGGCCCAATGAGCCAGAGGAGGAGGCACTCCTGTGGAGGAAGCCCTGGGGGTTGACACTTCAATGCTTGACTCCACTTCTGACAAGACCCCGGCCTCCCTCATCTTGTTCTTCACCCCAGCTCGTCCTGCAGGCTGAGCAGTCTGGCTGTTGCTTCTCAGGGCTGTCAAAAGGTGCAGGATAAGGAAGCTGAGTTCACAGGAGACGAGATGCAGGTCGCCCCCTCTGACTCAGCTCTGACCTTTTCGGTTCAGAAAAGGCCTCTGCTTTTTTTAAGAGTGAGGGACCTGACAGAGGCAAGGCCTGGGCTAGGGCTCATGAATGCATCCTTTCCATTCTGTATTTTCACAAACTGAAGACACTCACTTTGCTTCTAATGCCTTTCAAAAATACTGACATATTTCCCAGTTTAATTTGACAAACACTTCTGCCTGGGGTCTTGGTTTAGGATCAGGAATATGAGTCATTAGGAAGGTTGTCCTGCAGACTCTTCTCCTCCCAGGCACCTGGCAATGCGTGCTGTGCAGTCAGGCCCATGATCTCGAGAGTCTGGTGACCAGCAAAATAAGGCTGCATGTCTACCATGATCTTTTCCACTTTATCTTAAAAAAATCCAAATAAAGCATTACCTGACTATGATTAAATGGAAATTGTCCATAGCCAGGAATCAAAGGAGAATAAAGTCAAGTCTTCCAAATACACTGTGCTTCTAGAAAAGGAGGTGAGACAGGAGATTAAAACTTAGGATGCAAATGTAGAGGCTTTCACTCTTTCAAGATAAAAAGGAATAAACTACAAAAAAAACTCATGCTATAGAAATAATTGGGACTAGACTTTCAATAAATAAGTCATGACTTAATTAAATATACAACTTTTTATTTTATTTTTAATCATGTATATGATTATTAATATTAATATTAATCTGATCATTAATAACCTTTAAATGGCTTGCGATGGCCCCACCAAAGTAGAAAAACCAGTATTACTTGTTAATGATTTTAGCTTTAAATTTAGGATCATCAATTTTTATTTTAAACAGAAACAAATAAGCAAAACAATAGGGGCCAGCCCAGTGGCATAGTGGTTAATTTCAGGAGTTCCGATTTGGCAGCCTGGAGTTTGCCGACTGGGATCTGGGGCCCGTACCTACATATCACTTATCAAGCCATGCTGTGGCAGGAGTCCCACATATAAAGTAGAGGAAGATGGGCAGGGATCTTAGCTCAGGGCCAATCTCTCTCAGCAAAAAGAGGAGGATTGGGGGCCGATGTTAGTTCAGGGCTAATCTTCCTCAAAAAAAGAAAAACAAATAAACAAAACAACAGGGAAGATGTCTGTGATGCTACACTAAATTTTGGATACTTGAAGGCAGGACAGTGGCCCCAATAACCCCCAAGAAATGCACCGGGAGAGATGGGTGGGTCCCAGGCCAGCAGCCGTGGGGACCCTCCTCCCTAGAAGAGCAACACACCAGCATGCATGGTACAAAGGACTCAGAATAAGAAGCAAAAGGTCCTGAGCTGAGCATAGGAACCTTTTAGGAAATGCAAATACCATCACTTTTTTCGCTGAGTCACCTCCCTAGAACCAAGGCCCCAGCTACTGCAATTGACTCACTGATCTTTTCACGCGGCCGACATAATCTTTCTAAGAACAATTCTCAGGGCCTGTAAAGGCAACATATCAAAAGACTAAGGATTCCTCTCCCCTCACCCACCCCAGCCAACCAAAGCCTACGTCCTTACCAAGTCTGGATTCTGGCTCCTCCTAGACTCATAGGAAGCCTGCCCCGTCCCTCTCTCTGAACCTCTGCACTCATTGGTCTAATTTAGTTCTCTTACTCCATGTCTCTCAGATACGTCCACCTTCCTCCATTCCCATAGAAAGGAGCCACTTCCAACCAGCTTCTTGACCTCCACTCTCTACTCTCAAGCATCCATCCTCTATTGTGTGTCCAGTGAACTCTTTTTAAAGAAATTTGTTCAAGTTTCTCATCTGCTTAAAACTAACTTTAAGCAAAATTGCCCAAGCACCTTCAAAACAAAATGCAACCTCTTTCTCACGGAACCTCAACCTCAGCTGCACTTCAGAACCACGTGGAAGTTTCTAAAATCCTTTGATGCCTGGGCTACATCCGAGACCAATTAAATGAGAATATTTGGGAGTGAGGCATCAGGATATTCTTCTTCCCAGGTGATTCCAGGGTGCAGCCAAGGTTTTGAAAGTTGATCCTGCTCCAGTCTACATGACAGACAAGTTGGAGAAATGAGCTTAATGGTTGAAAAGTGCATCTCTCTCAGCATGAGTGTCTTTCGTGTTTCCTCTCCCAGCCTCCATCCTTCTGTATCAGAAATCCATTGATTCTCCTGATTCATTTATTTACCTATTTATTTACATTTTAACAGATCTCAAGTGCAGAAGATTGGATTTTGCATAACTTCTGTTTATGTAACACCCTGTCGTCCACACTGGCTTGCTTTTAGTAAGCTATTTTGTTAGTTATTTTTAATAATATAACTAGTTCTCATGAGCTCGCCCTCAAAAAGCAAGTGTGACTTTGATAATAACTTATACATAGCCATGAGTTCCACTCTATCTTTTCCCTCTACCTTCCTCTACCCCTAAGAACAATCACAACAATCATCTTTTATCCTGTGTTTATTAATCTCTAGCTTTCCTTACTCAAAGTTTTATTGCAGCTATATGTATTCCTACAGCTTTTTAGATATATAAGTATTGTACACATAAATATATATATATATTTTAACTTATCAAAAATACTTTGCTGAATGAATCTGTATTACTGTACTAGTTAGGCATCAGAGAGACCGAAAGAAAGAGAGAGAAAGACAAGGAAAGACAGAGATAGACAGAGAGAGACAGAGAGGAGAGAGTTGTTTCAATGAATTCTCACAGGATTCTTGTGACTGCAAGTCTGAAATCTACAGGGCAGGAGGGTAGACTGATAATTCAAGGAAGAGTTGGTCATTCAATCTTGAGTCTGAGTTCTGCAGGCCAGCAGGCTGGAAACACAGGTAGGGCTTCTGCATTATAGTCTTGAGGAGAAGCTTGTCTTTGCTCTTAAGACCTTCAGCTGATTGGATGAAGCCCGTTCACACTGAGGTCTACTGATGTAAATGCTCATGGCATCTAAGACCTCTCTTCACAGCAACGTCTAGACTAGTGTTTGACCAAACAACGAGGCACATAGTCTAGCCAAGTTGACACATAAAATTAGCCACCAAAGACTTTTGGGCTTTCAATTTGTTCACTTTGTTGTGTGTCACTGTTATAACTGGTTTTGACTACTATCAAATATTCCACTATGTGAATATGCCCGATTTACCTGTTGACTCTTCAGTGGATGGGCATCCAGGTGGTCTCCAGGTTTCCGCTACTCTGAAAAGCGTTACAGGAACATTATTGCCCCTGCCTCTCTTGTGCAAGAGCTTCCTTTGGGTATGTCCTGGAAGTGGGATTGCTGGCCACACGTTATGTGAGTGGTCAATCTGAGGAAATTATGCCAAACTCTTTCTCCAAGTTTATCATAATTGTTGCTCACATGTGAGAAATTCTCTTCATCTACATCATCTTGGAGACTTCCTGAAGACTTAATTTTCAACAGTAAAATAGGTTTAAATGTTATTTCATCAAAGTCGTGGCTTGTATTTTCCTGTCATAATGTTAAACTTGCGTTTACGCATGCTTACTGCTCATTTGCTTTCCTCTTCTGTAAAATGCTTCTTCATCTATTTTGTCCATTTTTAACTTGACTGTTCACACTTTTCTTATCACTTTGTAGGCCTTCTTTATATATACTCAGTTCCAAAGGTTTATTCATTGTACATATTGAAAATATCTTCTTAAAGTTTGTAACTTTTTTTTCACATTGTTTAAGGTGTGTTTCGATACACAAAAGTTCTTAATTTTAATATGGTTAAATTTACTACTCTTTTATTTTGTAATTAACACTTTTTGCACATTACTTAAGAAATATTTTCCAACATTAAGTTTTAAAACATCTTGATCTATATTTTTTACTGAGAGTTTTAAACTGTCCTTTTTTAATATTAAAATTCTTTATCTGGAGTTAATTTTTGTATATGGTATGATGTAGGAATCCAAATATATTTTTTCTCTATGGAAAATTAATTTTTCCACCTCCACTTATTGAATAATCCTCTTTTTTCCTACCTACCTGTCAAGCCCTTTGTCATAAACCAAGGTCCTATACATGTACAGCTCTGTTCCTGAGTTCTTCCTTCTATTGTACTGATAAATTTGTGTCTGTGTGCTCACTGCATTCATTGAAAATATTCAATTCTATCGTTGAAACAAGAGAAGCAAATTGATGTAACAACAGGAAAATCTCATCAGACTTGTTAAGTATAGATGGTGAGAGAATAGTCTGTGTGATTGAGCTTTTCTTAATTTGAAGATAAATAGAATATACATGTGTTGACCAAAAACTTTTTTTAAAAGGATGAGGAGTATTAAGACTGTTGCTTATGGAAAGAAAGAGACAGAAGAACCAAATTAACATTAAGGAACTATAAAGCATGGACCCGTCACCTCCTGATTGACAGCTATACTGCACATTCATTGGTGACAACACTTCTAACCCAAAATTTCTTCTGCCAAGATAGAGCAATTGTTACTCAGCAGTAAGAAAGTGAGTTGCATAACTGGACATCCATTTGCAAAAAAAAGTGAATATAGACATAGATCTTAAAGCCTCGATAAAAATTAATTCAAAATAGATCACAGACTTACTGTAAAGTGTAAAACCATAAAACTCCTAGAAGATAGTATAAGTGCATATGGTGGTGACCTTTTAGATGAAACATGAAGGCACAATCCATGAAAGAAATAATCAGACTTCATTAAAATTTAAAACTTCTGGTCTGCAAAAGACAATGTCAAGAGACTGTGAAGACAAGCCACAGATTTGGAGAAAATATTTTCAAAAGATACCTCTGATAATGAATTGTTATCCAAAATATACAAAGAACTCTTAAAACTCAACAATAAGAAAACAATCGACTCAATTAAAAAATGGACCAAAGACCTTAACATACACCTCACCAAAAAAGATATACAGGTGACAAAAAAACGTATGCAAAGACGTTTCACATCATGTGTCATCTGGGAAAAGAAAATTAAAACAACAATGAGATTCCATTACACTTCACTGCCAAAATCTGGAACTCAGACAACATCAAATGCTGGAGAAGATGTAGAGAAACAGAAACTCTCATTCATTGCTTGTGGGAATTCAAAATGGTACAGCTACTTTGGAAGGCAGTTTGATGGATTCCTTACAAAACTAAACATACTCTACCATATGATCCAGCAATCTCACTCCTTGTATTTACCCAAAGGAGTTGAACACTTATATTCACGCAAAAACCTGTACATCAATGTTTATACTAGCTTTGTTCATAATGCCCAAAACTTGAAAGCAACCAGGGTGTCATTTAGTAGGTGAAAGGACAGATAAACTGTGGTACATCCAGACAATGGAATGTTATTTAGTGCTAAAAATAAATGAGCTATCAAGCCATGAAAAGACACTGGAGAATCTTAAATACATCTTACTAAGTGGAAGAAAATGTGAAGAAGCTACATACTGTACGATTCCAGCTACACGACATTCTGGAAAAGGCAAAATTATGGAGACAGTAAAACATTCAGCTTTGAGATTCTCACCATTAAGTATACTGTTAGCTATAGGTTTTTTGTAGATATTCTTTATCAAGTTGAGGAAATTCCCCTGTATGGCTGGTTTGCTTAGGGCTTTTATTATGAATAGGTATTGTGATGTATTACATTAATTGATTTTCAAATGAACAAACTTTGCATACCTGGGACAAATCCAACCTTGTTGTCGTGTATAATTATTTTTATACACCATTGGATTGAATTTGCCAATATTTTCTTGATGATTTTTGCATCCAGGTTCCTGAGAGATATTGTTCTGTGGTTTTCTTTTCTCGTAATGTGTTTGTCTGATTTCGGCGTTAGAATAATACTGGCCTCATAGAATGAGTTAGGAAGGGTTACCTCTGGTTCTATAATCTGAAAAAGATCGAGGAGAACTGGTATAATTTCTTCCTTAAATGTTTGGTAGAATTCACCAGTAAACCAATCTAGATCTGGTGCTTTCTGTTTTGTAAGATTCTTAATTGTTGATTCAATTTCTTTAATAGACATAGGCTGTTCAGATTGTCTAGTTCTTCTTACTTGTGTTTTGGCAAATTATATCTTTCAAGGAATTGGTCCATTTCATTTGGGTTATCAGATTTGTGGGCATGGAGTTATTCATAGTATTCCTTGATTATCCTTTAAATGTTTATAGGATCTGTAGTGATGCCCTCTGTTTCATTTCTGATATTAGTAATTTGTGTCCTCTCTCTTTTTTTCTTAGTTAGCCTGGCTAAAGGCTTATTGATTTTATTAACCTTTTCAATGAGCCAGCTTTTGGTTTTGTTGATTTTCTCTATTGATTTCCAGTTTTCAATTTTGTTGATTTATTCTCCAACTGTTATTATATCTTTTCTCATGCTTACTTTGGATTTAATTTGATCTTCTTTTTCTAGTTTCCTAAGGTGGAAACTTAGACTATTGATTTTAGATCTTTCTTCTTTTCTAATATATACATTCAATGCTATGCCTTTTCCTGTAATCACCACTTTTGCTGCATTAAACACATTTTGATAAGTTGTGGTTGCATTTTCATTTAGCTTAAATTTTTTAAAACTTTCTCCTGAGATTTCTTCTTTGATGCATGTGTTGTTTAGATGTATGTTGTTTAATCTCCATGTATATTGGAATTTTCTAGTTATCTTTCTCTTATCGATTTCTAGTTTAATTCCACTATGGCCTGAGACTAGATGTTGTATGATTTCTATTCTTTTAAATTTGTTAAGGTATGTTTTATGGCCCAGAAAGTGTTCTAGCTTTGTGAATGTTCCATGTGAGCTTGAGAAGAATGTTTACTCTGCTGTTGTTGAATGAAGAATTCTAAAGATGTCAATTATATCCAGTTGGTTGATGCTGTTACTGAATACAACTGTCATTACTGATGTTCTGCCTGTTGGAGAAGATTTTTAGCCACTATTTAATTTTATTTAATAAGTATATTCCTTTTGAAAAATGTTATTTTTTTCTTGAATCAGTTTATAATTTTTGGAAGCTTATAATTATTACTAAAATTTATGGACTTCTACAGTTTGTAAATTTTCTAACAATCTATCCATTGATCTAAATCTTCAAATTTTTTAGCATACAATTGGTATCTTCCCCAAAATAAGACTTTCATCTTCTCTCTCATTCTACTTTAATCCATTGATGCCAGTAAATTCTTAATTTTACTTATATCTTATTCTTGAAGACATTTCCACAGTGTAATGAATAAATAGCCAGATTTGCATTATAACATTATTCAATACATGAAAGCTTGTCTATATAATTTTACAAATTTGAACACCCATACTGTAATATAATATAATAACATTTCCAAATTTAAATCTAAGGGAAATTTTGATTAAAGTGTTGAATTTGAACTAAAATAAATATTCTATGGGAATAGTCCAGCTGGTATTTGTATTGTAACACTGCCTATTTCTTTTTTGTATCTGAAGAAGTAAGGAGAGCCTTGTCGATCACAGTGTTAAATTATTTATTCACTACAAGCATAAAATAGATTTTTGAATTGACTTCAAATTACTTCACAAATAGTTCACTATTAGTTTTCTCCTTTCATGATGGAGACCTCAAGAGACAGATTTTACACCAAATTATGCTGCCTGGTGCCCTTAGTAAATTCAGACTCTGTTGAACTCAGTTTTACCCATAGAGCTATGATCATTTCCCCACTGGGATTTGGTGAAGATTCTGAGATAATGTAGGTAGACAAGCAGCATAATACCTATTTCTTTTATTGCAGAAGTCATTTTAGCTGTTTGTATTCTATGTGTTTATGAATCTGGAGATCCTAGATGTTTTTGTTTGTTTTTAATAATTTAAAACCTTATATAAGGTTTTATATAATTATATAAATTGTATCATTATAACCCTAATTTCTTAAAATTCACTATAAGGAATATATGAGCAACTTAACTCTTAATAACGTTACCAAATATTTAGATCTTTTAACAAACTTTTCAAAGGTAATTTCTTATTTAGAAATCCGAGGGAGTATTAGCTATACATTCACAGATAGATGAGAAACTTTGCTTCAAAAATAAACAAACAAGTGCTTGCTAACCCTGAAACTCTTCTTTGAAAAATGTTCTTTTGGGAATAGTGTTGTGACAGGATCTCTTTATATTAAACTAACTGTAGAGGCTTTCAACATCTCTGGATTTTCTTTATGTCTAATTACATTAATACAAGATCTTCTACTTAATCATAAAAATTTCAGTGCTACTGCAGTTGTTATATTGATGCAGAGACTTATTCCTTAAATCTCCACTTTTACTCCCTCTTTCACATGCATTTGCCCAATCAGCATAACTCGAAACCATCTTTGTTGAGCCTGGAACAACCAACGGTATGCTGGGAAATGTTTCATGACCTGCTCCCTGGAAAAAAAAACAAACCCTGACTCTTAGTATTTGCTGAGTTCTCTGATGCACATTCTCCCTCCACGGTCAGGTTCAAGCTACCAAAGTGCCAACACTGAGTGAAGATGTGGGAAGATGGGAAGAGATGTACACAATAGGCTCTCCAAAGTTGATTGGTGCTAGATCTATTTTTTCCATTGAAAAAAGTAAACTATAATGACTTCTTTGCCTCGGTAGCTTGTTCATGCTCTTAAGTGAGGAGAGCTCCAGGAATTTATTTTTCCTTCTTGTAGAGTTTTCATTGCATGAAATCCCGCAACTAGTCATTCCTACCCAATCCTTGCTCACCAATACCTAAAGTGATTGCCAAATCCACTTGAGCTCTCTATATTAAATCTGTGCAACTCTACCCTCCCACAATGCTTTAAGATGTATGTGCATTTCTTTTCCTTGTCTCCTAAGCATGGTGCTGTAAACTCCTCTTGACATCTTTGAAACACAGGGGGAACAACTTGCGAAGCTGAGTTTAAAAGGTTTGAGTCACCGAGGAGTCATTGCATCTACCTCCATCAGAAGGGAGAGCTTAGGGTCTAATGGAATCTTGTAGGGTCATTTCCCCTTTGGGCATTGGCCAGCAGCCCATTGTCTGGGGAAAGAGAGTGCAATCCTATATTTTGTGTTTTGAGGGTTTAAAAATTAAAGTTGATTGATAATTCCAGGGTGAGGATCTTCATGATGGAAAAGGAAATGATAGCCCAGAATCCAGGAGTGAGCAATATCTGGATTCCATCTTTACTCCAGGCTCTTGGGCTGACTGTGAGCTGGAAATGAGTCACAAGAAATGGAGCTCAAGCACGGGTCAATTGTGTATCCATCAAATTTAACCAAGCTGGAGAAGAATTGATCCTCTTCAACAATAATCACCATAATGCAGTTGGCCTTGTATCCCAGGGGTCTCAGGATAGCTGCACATGAGGTTGCTTAGTGTCCCCTTACACCAGAAGGCATTGAGTCAAAAATCATAAGTGAGTTAATGGGACCTTAGTGTTTTCTTGTCAGATATAAACAGTTGACTCTCTTAGGTTTTGCATCCACAGAGCTCTTAGATGTTCAGAAAAAAAGAAAGACAGAGGAGAGATACTGGATTCCTTGCTAAAATGCAGAGAGGGGGGCCAGTGTAGTGGCACAGCAGTTAAGTGCTCACGTTCCGCTTCGGGGGCCCGGGGTTAGCAGGTTCAGATCCCAGGTGCAGACATGGCACCGCTTGGCACACCATGCTGTGGTAGGCGTCCCACATATAAAGTAGAGGAAGATGGGCAGGGACATTAGCTCAGGGTCAGCTCTTCTCAGCAAAAACAGGAGGATTGGCAGCAGTTAGCTCAGGGCTAATCTTCCTCAAAAAAAAAAAATGCAGAGGGGGCTATGGTGATTAATTAGAAACAATGTAACACCTACTGTGTTTTATGAAGCAGTTCATGCTAATTATGTGTGACAAGTTTCTGCTGTTAAAATTGGCAAATACTATTAAACATTCCTTAGTTAACAAGATCTTGCTATATGGATTGCAACTTTTCATAGAATATGCTTCATCTGAATGCGTTTTTTTCTCTCCAAAATTAATACTGAAAACTCTATGGCACCCCAGCTTCCAGTGGACGCCAGTTCTGTAGATGAATGCCCCAAAATGGAGTGGTGACAGCGTGACTAGCACACATCATGCATTTGTTTTTTTCTTTTGCTCCATCTTGGAGTTAAGTGAGATGTTAAGACATAAGGTCTTCTCCTGAGGATCCTTTCCAGCACAACATTTGTGCAATCCCATAAGAACAGGACCAAAAGGTGAGATGAAATACGGCTATGTCTAGGATTAATAAATTGATTAAAAAGGATTCAGGAAGCACACAGAGATGCTTAAATTAAGAGTGAATGAGAGAGCATGTGATAGACACTGTCATTGGTCTTTTGGGAGAATGGAATTTCAAAATAGACTTTGGAGCAAAGCGTCCTCTTATGCAGGATGTTTTTCTTCATAACAACTGGTTTTCGTTCAATTCACTGTCTCCTTATGCCACCCTCAAGTTTGAAACAAGATTAAAAATCAGTATTTATCCAAAAAAAAAATGGCCTGACTCATATTCTTGCACATTTTGTCCTGGCTCTCTGCTGCTAAGAGAGTCAATTTTAGGTTGGATGCCATTGAACCATGGGGATTACTTTTCATTGTGGTAGATTCTCTTTGTCACCATGAGGAGAGTCAGACTCACCCAAAGTGTCAAAAGGAATGAAAATGGAGAAACAGGCCATTCAAATAGGCGGTAACAGGACAATTGTGATGATTGTGGCAACAAAGAGTCAAGATCATCTCCTTTGCTTTCTTTCTGTATAGGCATGTGTATGGCACACGCCCTCAGGGATTCTGCCCGCGGCTTAAGTTCCTCCACTCTGAATAAGCTCCGTGGATGACTTCTTACCCTCCTCCTCCTCTCCCTCCTCCTCCTCCTCTTCCTCCTCCTCCTCCTCCTCCTCCCCCTCCTCCACTTCCTCCTCCTCCTTCTTCCTCTTCTCCTTCTAAATCCCACTCTTAGGGAAAAGTACAGTATAAACTCAACATACAAAGAAATAGTTACAATCATATGAAAATCATCACTGAAAAAAATTTTGTCCTCTCTGGTCCCTTGTCTTTTTCTTACAAAGCATGGCCTAGAAGATACTTGTTGATATCTGTGTCAAGTAGAATCTCAGACTTCAAATGTGTGTTAATTTCTCATTCTCCTACCACACTGAAGGGACAGACATCCTCTTACTTATAGTGTTAAGTTGCTGTATTTTTCTAACTTAAGTAAGTTCCACAGTACCTCTTGCGATGGACAAGTTTTATAGCACACCATTGTGTATTAAAATGGGTTCCTAGTTTGAATTTCCTGTGTTGCTTTGACACAGGCAGGGAGCTTTGAAGTCTTCGTCTGGAGCTGCTTCGAGCTCACAACCCTTCAACATAGTAAAGAAAACTAAAAAATCTGAAGTGCTGAGGATGGGAAAGGAAACCTTCCCTCTGCCTTTGGCGGCTGCATCAAGCTGCTCTTGCTGCTTCCTGGGATGGTGGCAACACCAAAACTGCCCCAGCCTTCAAATCCGTCTCAGCGGCAAGACAATTTGTACCACAACCTCATACAAAACTTTAGAAGCATGTTTTCACTCCAAAGATTATAACCACAGTTGAAATGTGTTCCACACCAGCCCCAGGCTCCTGAGTGGTAGGAATTTGCCTTCACACCATTCCTATCTCCACAGTTTATTTTTCATGGTCTTCTTTACTGCTCGCTGCTTTCCAGGGTTAGCACCAACTAATCAGACAAAAGAAGAGATGCAGATGCTACGCTCTAGAAAAATGCTCAACTTCTACTGCACATCCTGCTCTCCTTACCTGTGGGGCTGTCGGATGGCAAGCTTTCTTCCCGTGTCCACGGAGAGAGGTGGTTCCAAAGCTGTGCCACCCTTCCTGGTTCACGCAGTAACACCACCATGAAGGTTGTGTTCTTATCTCATAAGACAAGTTCAGGAAGGGACCAAAATCTCCTCAACACAACTACACCATGAGTAGTATTTGTGACAATGTCAAGGTAACAACAAGGGAGACTCCCTCAGCAGAGACTAGCCAACTGTCCATGGGAATAATTGAGAGGGGAACTTGTCTTTTAGGGAGCTAGTGATGCAATAAGTGACCAGTCTCCCAGGAGGCAGGTAGGTTGGTGTGGGCACACAGGGGACAACAAACCTTCTCCCACCCAGACCCATTTCACAAGACAAAGGCTGTTTCTCCTTTCACTGCCTCAAGAGCCAGATAAGGAAAGATGCTCCATCATCATCCCACAGAATGTAAGGAGTCAAGGGCCTGAGGCCCTTCCCTATGAGAGTCAAGGAAATAACCGAGACTATTCAAATGAGATTAAGCAAAGGCTGTTTAATCAGAGCTTACTATAGCACGGGAGTCAGCCACCATGACTTGCATGTGGCAGAGACTCCAGGACAGGCAGAGGCATGGGAAAGCTTCATAGTGGAGAGAAAGGAGGCTTCAGAGAGGCTCTGGTTGGAAGCTGTTGACATGCAAAAGCTGTAGGTGGCTAACGAGAAGCAAGGCATCCTATGTGATTGTTTAGGGGTTCATATTTGGTTTCTTCTGGTTGGTCCTGAGCTGGAAGCAGGGGAAAAAAATGGAGAAGCTGACTGTCATTGACCGAGGCTTGACCATCTAGGCCAGTTGCTGCAGAGGCTGTGGTTTGGCTTCCAGGCTAGTTGCCACAGAGGTTGTGTGTCAGAGTTCTATTTTTATATACAGTCTGGCCAATGTCCACTTGTATGCTGTCTGTTTGTAGCTGAAATCTTCCAAATAATATAATTTTCTCCTTAAATTAATAAAGTTCTGTTATTTGAAACTTAGAACATTTTATTGCCTACATAAGTAGAAATGAATATACAGTCACTAACCACTCGTTCTTCAATATTACTATGAAGAGAAAGATCTTGATTTCTTGCAAGTTGGGCAACATCTCATAAAGATAATGTTCAAAGCTAAGTTGTATTCTTTTGGGGTTGATGTGAATTAGGCAGGAAAGTTTAAGATGTTGAGACATAGTAATCTATCGATTTCCATCATGCCCATACAAGTTGCGTAAGATGGCAATGAAAACAGGAAAGATGTAAAATAAACAGAAAACTAAACAATCTAGAAAGACAAAACTTGGCTTTGAGTTTGTGGACAAATTTCTATAGACTGTGGAACCAGTGAAACTCACAGTCTGAAGGAGAATGGTGAATCACTGATTCAAGGATGGAAATAGATGGAAACCTGATTTCTCACAGATTTGATGCTCAGACAAGAATAATAAAAATAAGGTCTCCACAGGGGCTGGCCCCGTGGCCGAGTGGTTAAGTTCGCGCGCTCCGCTACAGGCGGCCCAGTGTTTCGTTGGTTCGAGTCCTGGGCGCGGACATGGCACTGCTCATCGGACCATGCTGAGGCAGCGTCCCACATGCCACAACTAGAACCCACAACGAAGAATACACAACTATGTACTGGGGGCTTTGGGGAGAAAAAGGAAAAAATAAAATCTTTAAAAAAAAAAAAAAAAAAATAAGGTCTCCACAGGATAGTGCAGAATAGGAGGAGAGCCTGTTATCCAGGGAGCTAGAGTACATGTTAGCGAGAGGAAGTAGAGAAAAAGTGCTACAACTAGGAAAAAGATAAGTGTCAGCTTGCCCATCCTCGATCAGATTGTCCTCATGTCCCATATCCGGGGGATGTGGGCAAGAGGTGCGTTATATGAACAGTCATGAGCAGTTGGGTCAGTTGGAGACAGACCAACCACACTCATCACTAGGTGAACAGGATCAAAGATGATACTGATGTGGGGATTACAGGTTAGACATAAGAGCGAAAGGGGAAAAAGCAGAAGCAAACATTTGTTTCTTATAAGTAGAGAAATTGAGAAAAGATAAAGTAGATATAATTGGCTGCATCGATCAGCAAAACATTCAGACACTTATGTATTCAAGTCTTGCTACAAGGGAATATTCATCAACTTCCGTCTTTTCTTTCTCACCTGGTGCTAAAGCAAACTGGACACCTCTGCAGGAATGAACTTGAGTTCAAACAAAGAGATGGGTAAGAAAAGAGACTTATTTTATGACTGCCACACAATACAGAGCCCTTTAAAAAGAATCATCCATTGCCTACCACGTATTATTTCTTTTTATTTGAGTAATACTTGCCCCAAATTGCCTAACGAGCTGCAAATTGTGCTCACATATGGCGTCTCCTAACTCTCACAGGAGCCCTACAAAGCAGAGGGGCTGGAGAGGTGACCATGGGGGAAGGGGGAAGTGGTCTTGCAGCAAGAAGTTGCCAGATCCAGATTTGACCAGGAGTGTTCTATTTCTAAGGCCCGTGCTCCTTTGATGGAAAGCTTGAGCAGTCTCACTTCGCCATGGATTCACAGGCACCATAAAGAAGGAGAAAACATATCAGCTCTATATTTATGTCAAATTTATACATTTCACCTTAGTGCACTGCATTTCTGATATAAAACATGAGTTGTGAATTTCCCGGCGATAAAGATGTCATCTAAGATGTAAAGGTTCTTTAGCCACGAGACCAGCTGAGACTCTGAGATCAAAGACAATACTTTAGCTAATGAATGAAGAGGGTTTTTTTGGGTGTGATTCATTGTTAAATAAATATTCTTGCATTCTTTTCTCTTTAAAGGTTATATTTTAAAAACAATTAAGAATACTTTGTTACACCCATTATATATTAAGAATTTTCAACAATTGGAATATTTTGAAACTCTATTTTTAAATTAAATATATTCTCTCAGGAAGTTGGTTTCTGAGAGAAAATAAAGGAAAAAAGAGAAAAATGTGAGCACCAGGAGAAAAATAACATAATTACGACTGAATCACAGAGCAAATTTCAGAGGAAAGCCTGTATCACCCATGACATCTACATCAATGCCAAGTAACTTCCATTTTGATTCATGTTGTTACAACATGTACAAAACAATAAAACTGGGGATATTGTTTTAAAGTGTGAACAGAACAATGAATTTTAGTAAATGCCAGTTTTGTGGTATTGATGGTAATTGTACATGTCCTCATCTGCTCGTGAAAAAATTAGATAATTTCTTCCAGCTTGCGAGTAATATTTCTTCTTCTGCCACACAACTGGAGAGCTCCTGCTACTCTGTTCTCGCAACCCGTTCTGGGGGAACCATTCGTTGGCATGTCCAGACATCTTTCCACATTGTAGAATGTCCTGATTGGAAAGAACGAGGAGCATCGCTGCCTGAAATCCTCATGGTGTGGAGGGCGCTATGCTGGACCTCCTGAACAATGCTCTCAGCTCAATAAGCATCAATTTTGTATCTTTTTTGTCTTTTGTATAGAACTAAGGCTAAGAATGAGTTCCTCTGTTAAACACAAGATAAAAAGTACTGGCATTTACTTTTAGGAGTATCTGAGCATGCTTAATATTAAACTTCTAAATAAGCAAATAGAAGAGATAAGTGGTGATGTGTTTACATGGTGTGTCCTATTTCCATTGTTTCCTTTATCATTAAACAATTACGCATTGAGCCATGTTATGTACAAGGTGCTGGTCTAAGCCATGGAGATATAGGGTTGGACTGCAGCTTCCACGTACAGTGTAGAAAGGGGGACAGAGCTTTGCTTCTACCCTAATGAGGCAGAAGAAGCGGATAGTCTACAAAGTCGGGAATTGTATTTAGGCCATAACACAGCCGAGGTAGCAAGGCAATCCAGGCACCAGAAGCCCAAAGAGAAACAGATTTATTGTAGAAGAGGCAAGACAGATGAGCTGTTGCCCTTTGCCACAGCACGGGAGAAAGAGGTGGCCCCATGTAAGTGAACACCAAAAAATAAGAAAAAATAGTAAAAATTCCTCTGGACTCACTGCTGGCTACCATGTTAGTTTGGAAGAACTGGAAGCCCCAAGCACAAGCAGTGTTTGCATTCTCTTGCAAACATCTTTCTAGAGGCCCTCATCGTGGGCTCCTAAGAGAAATGGGCCAGGGCAGGGCTGCTGAGAGAATGGCACAGACACAGAGTGAGCTCCTGGAGGACAGGCATAAGCCGGACTAAAGGTACCGAGCAGTTTAACTCCACGTTTCTGAAAAAGCTTCTCGGTACACTCATGGTCTGGAAATTATTTTCCCACAAAGTTGTGCGGAGAGTAGAACAATTATTAGTGTAACCCGTATGGAGTTAGGAAGCACAGACATTCATAAATTTCACATCCAACCAATCACTTAAATCGCATCCTTCACCTGAGATTGTCAGAGATCCCAGAGGATTTATACAGTGCAGAAAAGGGCCCTTTTTATCTACATCCGGCAAGGGTAGCCCCAGATTCTGATCTGTGCCTGCACCTTGCCTTCAGGTGACCTGGCTGCATTGTGGAAAGGTTTATGCTTGTGCCATCCCAACGGAAGTTTGGTCCACTCCTCAAGGTCATCTTGCTGGTCTAGGTTGCCACTCAAGCCATTCAGGTACCCAAGAGGTGGAATGATTCTTTCACCAGCCCTCAGTGTGGGGCTGTTTTCCTCAGCTCTCCTTCACCCTATTGATGAGCCAGGGCTTCCAGCCCTAGGGTAATGGGAATAGACACACACATGACCCCCAGCACGGGACAGATGAGACTGATGGTAGTCTAATAGTCACATGTACCCACAGTCTGGGGAGGGACACTGCACACCATGCAGGGCCACAGGAAGGCTGCGCTTGGGAACGGAGTGAACCAGCAGGAGCTGTGGGAGGCAGGTGTTAGTAACAGGGGGCTGAGGTGGCCCTGGTTTCCATGATTGGCCTGTTTGAACAATTCCGTGGGCTGGCAGAGAACTGAAACCCGCTGCTCAAGGATACACAGGAAGGACACCTGATCTTCTCAGTTAGAAGGGGTGTTTGACTGGGCACCTTATTAACTGGAACAAGTGAGGAAGGAGTTTGTGGTTATGAACTACAGTATCAATTTTACCAGATATCAAGGCAGCATATAACATTGGCCTTTAATTTGAGGTCTTACATCACAGGTTCCCAAGGTTTCAGGAGTAAGAGACCACCCCAGAGGTGTGGAGTCAGGATGAGTTCTCTCATTAGCCACCTTGCTGACCTGAAATCAGTCTCCTTTCCTTCTTCTGGCAGTTACTACTTATGCTTTGACAAGTGTTTCTTCTAAAATCTGGAAAACTCCCAATTCTGATGATATATCCTCTTCCTCACATCATGAGACCCTGCCCACTATCCTCTGTGACTTTGGGGCACCCTCAGTCACTCCTCGTGAGGGGGCATCACTATCAGCAGCTCATGTGATTTGAAAGGTTCTCAAATAATTTCGAGTCCACACCTACCCTCTGATGTGGACAAATTCAAGGACTGAATGAATAATTTCTGGCATTTCTCTCACTAGAGAAGGGGCATAATAAAAATTAGACCACTGTAGGTCATTCCATTCCATATGAGCCCCACTCACTAATGAGGAAACAGGGCGCAAAAGTTGGAGGAGTTACAAGATCATCCTGCGATTGAAAGTTAAAGTAACTCCAATTCTAACATCTTTCTACCATTGCACGTCAGTCAGTAGTCACAACTTACATAAGTATAACTTATATAACGTTACACTTACTTAATGTATCAGCTCTCCATTGCTGTGTGACATACCACAAAAATCCCTTAGTTGAAAACAACCATTTTATTTGCTTAGGAGTTTCTGGGTTAACAATTAGGTGTGGGATTTACTGGAAAGTTTGCCGGCTGGTGTCACCTGGGGTCACACATCTATCTGGTGGCTCACCTGAGACCAGATGGTCCATGATGGCCTCACTCACCTGTCGGGGGTTGGTGCTGGTTGGTGATGGGCCATGTGCCTCCAGGAGACTAGCCTGGGCCTTCTTTACATGGTAGCTTGGTTTCAAGAGCCAGAAGCTTCAAGGACTCTTGCCACCTATGCTTGGCAGGTATGCAACATCCCTTCCAAGTCAGACGTCCAGACTGGATTCCAGGGCTGCGAAGACAGACTCTACTTCTTCACAGGAAGAGCTGAAAGTGTGGGTGATACTTAGTTTACTACACTTGATTTCTATGAAATGAAGTTTTACAACAAGTAAGTAAAGAGTTATTCCACCCAAAGATGTGGTCGATGTTCTGACGTTATTTCATTGCATATCCATAATCCATGAGCTCATTTCAAACTCAACAGATTTTTTAAAATTAAATGTTGATCTCTTCAAATATTTAACATAACATCTTAATAAATAAAAGATTATAGCCCTTTTTCCGCAAAGGGACCTATCACAGTTTTCTAGCTGTTACGCTTTTATTTTTATATTGCCCATCTGGCAAGTGTCTATCTGAGTGCTTTAGAAGCCAGAATAAAGAGGAATTTAAGTTGACAGAAGCCCACAACACCGATAACTCTTACAGCCAGCCATCCCTCTCCAGTGACAGGGGGTAGGGCAGTGTAGCATCTAAAACTGTGGATTTTGAGCTGACAAATCTAAGCTTTACACCATCCCGAAATTCGTTAATTGTGTGATCTTGAAACCATTTAATGACCTTCTCTGTCTCCTCATTGGTATGAGCATAATGAGCAGGGGACTAGCTGCTGAAAGGTTAAAGTGAGACATTTATGACCTCTCTGAAAATAGCAGGAGTTTGCGTTTCAGATGCGAGCAGGTCAGCCCGTGCTGCAGGCCTGCGGACCAGAGAACCCTGTTTTCAGGGACGTGTTGTTACAGCTGAGCGTCTGTGTCCCTTGCAATTCTCCTGGATTTTACTTGAATCCCAGGGATTCACTTTGCCCCTGGAGAAGAGTTTGCTTCAAAGCACAAGGAGGATGACTGAGTCAGGAGTAACACCTGCTCCCTCTCCACCCCTCGACAATAAAACTGTGACTGTGGGCACCCAGGCCAGCACCCCGCCTCACAGCACAGCTGGGGAGACCCATCCAGGCCCAGCCAGGGTGCGGTCAGCTTCCACTCCACAGCCGCCCTTCTGGAATCCTGAATTATTCTGCATCGTTTTCTTTGTCAGAAAGGGTCACATAATGCTTTTTACATCACTTTCCATTTCAATTAAAGAGTAGAAACTGTGAAACACTGTTCCACAATCACATAATAAATTAACAATTTTAACTCTGTCTCAAAAAGCAAAAAGCTGGAGTTTCCCACATGTTCTATTCACTGTGCTTTTTCTGGCCCATGTTGTTGCCTACATGACAATCGATACATGAAAATATGACACATTAGGGGCCTTCTTAGCCCTGCCTTTCTCCTCCTTACGTATTTTGAGACATGGAGATAATCTTTTTTTTCTTTCAGTTTTATTGAGATATAATTGGCATAGAGTGCTGTATAAATTTGTGTATAGTATAATCATTGCCTTATATATGTCCTGAAATGATTACACATAGTCAACATCCATCATCTCATACAGATACAAAAATAAAGAAAAATACTTTTTCTTTCCTTGCAATGAGAACTTTCAGGATCTACTCTTAGCAACTTTCAAATATACCATAACTATAGTCATATAGCTAATTATAGCCATCACGCTGTACAATATATCCCACAACTTATATATCTTACAACCGGAAGTGCGTACCTTTTGACTACAGAAGGAGATCATCTTAAATGTCTTCCTATTGCCTGAAAATATCTGTTTTCTCCCCAAAGAATTGCAGGTGTTAATGATTTGAATTTCACTATTTAATCATGTGAGAAAAGGAAATCTTATTATCTTTATGGAATAGACAAGGAGCCTGAAACAATAAAGATAAAATATTGTGTCCCAAAGCACAGAAGAACAGGAAAAGTTTTGGTTTCTCAGATCTAACCGTGACAGAGGAAACTCTCGCCCGCTGTTCTCCGGTCCCCTCCACTCTGCTCTTCCGCTTCTCTAAGAGGAAGTGCTTTGCCCTCTGCCCTCAATTCTAACTTAGCACTGCTGTCAGAAAGAGACCCTTCCACATTTCAAATGACGCTCTGCATCCAGCTCTGTCCCTACCCATGAGGTTAGGATGCCTCTTCTAGATGCTGCTCCCACACCCAAGATCCCAGAATTTCCTCCCAAATGACCCTGATCTGTTTCTGAAACCTGCATGAAATTCTTTCCTGGGTCCACCTCCGAGTGGATCCTGCAGTCAAGGCGTGCACCCTTAGACAAGAGGGCTGGCTGAGGGGCAAACGCTTGTGATGGAGTGGGGCTGGAGCTTGGACACATGGCAAGGATGACCACGCTTGTGTGCATGAGGTCCTCGCTGAGCCTGCTTCCCCCAGTGGTGGGAAGAGAAGTGAGGCAGGCCAGACGAGGGCCCATCCCCAGACTCCGAGAATTCTGCATTGAAACCTGGTTTTGCTGGTCCTAATGAAGATATGTCTGGTAAGATTGAAAGGTGAAACACATATTTTTAAATAATCTGTTAACTAGATTTATTAACTTTTAAATATTTATATATATAGCGCATGGGTTTTCGCTTCAATTCCTGTCGCAGGCCCTGAAAACGTTAGGTTCTCAGCAAAAGATGAGCCGTCCTCACACCTCTCCCCCAACAGCAAAGCCTCCTGGACGTCCTCTATCTCCGAACATGCGGCGGATCCCTCCCCTTCTTCCCGTTCCTGAAATTCCCCACTTGCTACCCATCATTTTTTTTTAAATAAATTCTTATTTTTATAGTAGTTTTAGATGTTCAGTAAAGTTGCAAAGATGGTACAGTTTCCAAATTCCCTGCACTGTTTTCTCTATTGTTAACATCTTTCATCAGTATCATGGATTTCATAACTAGTAAAACAATATTGGTACAATAATATTAAATGAACTCTATACTTCAGGTTTCCTCAATTCTTACCCAACATCCTTTTCTGTCCCAGGATCCCATCTGGGACTCAGCATTTCATTTAGGCATCATGTCTCCTCGGTCTCCTCTTGCCTGGGACAGTTCTCAGATTTCCCATAATGTGATGACTGTGGCAGTTTTGAGGAGGACTGGTCAGGTGTTTTACAGAATCTCTTTCAGTTGGGATTTGTGTGATGTCTTTCTCATGATAAGGCTGGAGTTCTGGACCTCAGATCACAGAGTTATGTGAAGTGCCTTTCTCATCACATCACATCAAAGATCCAGGCTCTCAAGGTGACTCATCAGTATTGCCATTGACCTTGATCGCTTGGTTGAGGTCACATTGTCAAGTTTCTGCAAAGTTTTCTCTTTCCATGCTATACTGTTTGGAAATGAGTCTCTAAGGACAGCCCATACGTGGGGAGTGGGGATCTGTGCTCTGCCTTAGAGTGGAGCATCTGAACAAATGATGGAGAATTGTCTTGTATTAGGAGAATTTGTCTCCTCTCCCTCCAGTCACTTTTTAGGTTAAAATAAAAACTTCTATTGTCTCAAAGAAAGCTCCAGTTGGCTTGGCCCTGCTCACCTCTCTGACCTAATTTCCTTCTGCTCTCCCCTCCTTCACTACTCTGGGCCACATTGATCTTTGGGCACCACATTCTCGCCAAGCTCATCCCTACCCAGAACTCCAGAACTGGCTGTTCCCTCTCTCTGAATGCGTTGTTCTCACTCTGCAAGACCTGGGTCAGGCTCGGTCAGCCCCCTCGACGTGCTCCAGCATACTACACTCTTAATTTATGTATACATATATATAAAAACATATCCAAAGCTACTATTTACTTGAGATTCAGAGAAGATACTATCTTCAGAAGAACTTTCTCAAATGCATTATCCTTGATTTTCTTAGGTTTGTCATTTCTGTTATCTCCAGATTCTGTGTGAAAATGTGTCCCTTGCTTCTTTGTTAATGCGTGAAACTGGGATATTCATGAGTCAATTGAAAATCACTCATCCATAGATATTTTATGTGGTCGTACAGTACTGAACTTTGGTGAAAAAAGCTAAATCTAATCTCCCAAGATACTGGCAATAAGAATTAATCAATTAATGTATAATGTAAGTGCTATAGCACCTACAACTGCAATTTTTATCTGTTACGTGTAATTTTATTTACATCTAGAAATATTTAACAAAGAATTAGAAATTACACATCATTTCACCACCCTGTGATAACCATCTTTAACACAATTGTTTGTGTTCTTCTAGGTACATTTTCTATCTGCATTTTTTCATTTAGTTGAAGAAAAAGAAATGAAATACAGAGCAACTTCATTCCACTTATAAAGTGAAACAAACAAGATGGAATTATCAACTGAGCATCACTTTCCTTTCTAGAGAGCACTCAGCCCCAGCACCACAATTTGGGCTGAGTATTTGAACACCTGCCCTTTACAGTCAGATCTCCAGAAGATTGCATTTCCAAATCAGTAATTCATTTTTTTAAGAATAGTGATTGATTAGAAAATTCATTTTACTCTGGCATTTGGTAAAGATTTTTGTTTATTGCCTTTTCTATTACAAGATGCTTTTATTTCTGCTCCTAGTAGGCATAATGAAGATGTGAGAATTTACTGAGATTCCAGCAAAATCCTGGACGATCATCTTCTCTGCTGAGAAACTTAGAATAGGCGGTGGCCAATGTTTACAAGCCATGCTTTCTGTTGTACCAAATAAAATTTTCAGGTCGAATTTCACTCTACTTTATTGATGCTGACAAATCTAAAATCTATATAATGTTAAGGAAGTTTCTCAGATTCCCATTAGAAACTCACTATTACGAATATAGCAATTTGTTTCTATTCGAAGGATTGTGAAGGGGCCAGCCCCATGGCTGAGTTGTTCGAGTTCCACCAGACACTCTTTGGAGGCCAAGGGGTTCACAAGTTTGGATTCTTGGTACAGACCCACACACCACATATCAGCCATGCTGTGGAGGCATCCCACATACAAAATAGAGGAAGACTGGCACAGCTGTGAGCTCAGGGCCAATATTCCTCAAGCAAAAAAAAAGAGGAGTGTTGGAAACGGATGTTAGCTCACGGTGAATCTTCCTCACATACACACACAAAAATAGTGAAAATAGACAATTCTTACTGCCCAATCAGATGATGGACAAAATGATGGATGAGTTTTCTCGATGACGGTTTGCACTTGATTTTGAGGTGCTGAACTGATGCTCTATCCTCCTGTACCTGGTCTCATGTGAGCTATGGAGGTACACAGAAAGAGGCTCCCTAGTGAGTCGTAAACAGGGCTGTGGACAAAGATTTCCTTGCAAAGATGAAATGAGCATAGAACAGAGTGAAAAGTTCAAAGCATGATGGATGGCCAACCCTACTGAAGGTCACACTGTCACCAGCAAACCTAGAAGGACCACAGAGAATTAGTCACTTAAAATGTATTAGCCAAAGTGGTGACAAATAATAATGCTTTTTCTTTTGAGCCCCATTCTCAAGCTTCAACGGAGTTTGGATGTGTCTAATGAGGTGAGGTGACACTAAGTTTTTACCACTGGCCTCTAAGCTGGGGATGGTGACGATGCCCGTCTGCCGAGAGTGATGCGAGCTTTAGGCAGGGGGCTGCGGAACTCCTGGTTCCCCACCGTGTGCTGTTGTCATCACTGTTGTTGGTGTAGGTGTTGTCACATCTCCAAGGAAACTAAAATCAGTAAATAGAGTCAGACCCACAAGCTGACTAAGCTAAAAACGATAACAATAAAATGACTAAAAGTTGGTCAGTGCTGGCAATTTGGAAGTCAAAACAGGTCATTCAAGAGCAAAAGTGGATTTGGTTTTGGATATGTTTATTATTTCTTCTGGTAACATACAAAACCACTCCCATTCTCTAGCAATTGCCAACTCAGCATTCTGGTAATGGGAGAAGATACAGGCTTAGGAGAGGCCTTCAGGGCCGAAGGAAGTGAGAATATCTCCTAGAAGCAGTGTTTGACCTTGGCTATCCCCAAACCATGGTTGCTGAGGATTCAGGGGCTCCAGCTGCAGAGTGGAGGCTGAGAAATTGTGGAGACTGAGAGCCTACAGCCACAGTTTCTAATTGTGTATGAAAAATTAGCACAAAAATAAAAACAAAAAAAAATCCAAAACGTGCTGGTTTAGTGAAAGAATGATATTATTCAGTAACTAACGGGAAAGTAGCTAGTGATCCTCTGAGGCAGAGCTAATTGCATCTCTGCATTGCAACCGCATCGGCTTTACCAGTAGTTTCTCATCTGCTCTGAAATGTTTTGGCTGCAACAACTCCCTGCTTACACACAACCGAGTGAAGGATTTTCATCCATGGGAAATTCACACTAAAGAAATCTCATAGACACGCTTCAACTCCGTTAGACTTTGGTTTTGATCACAGACATTGATTGTTGCTGCTTTCTGCCATCCTTGTCTGGTGCAGTCACTGACCTACGAAGTGCTCTTTAAAATGAGCCATCCCAGTATGATTGAAAGATGCCCATGGTGTCCTGGGAAAATGAGACATGAGGAACAAGAAGCAGGCAGGAATAAGTGGAGGTGCTTTGAAAAGGAGGCATGAAAGGAGGACGCACAGACGAGAAACACACACGGGAAGACTTGCCCGGAGGAGGAGCCGTGCCCTTGGTCTCTGAGTTATGGGTCTTCCACACTGTACCCGACAGCAGGGAGGAACTCCATGCACGCTTATTGGATTGAAAGGAGAAGGAGGACAGAACATGGAGAACATCAGCAACTTCTTCAGACTCCACTTGCTGCGAGGGATGGCGCACCCTGTCCAGTTCTGGAGCAACAGACAAGTCATGAATGGCTTTGGCTCATCAAAGCTTCCCAGTTTTTACTGTCAATCTAGTGTCACGATCATAAACATCATTAGAACCATTTGCACTCACGTTACTACTATTTGAGTCAGGAAGGCGTTATGTATAAAATAGAATTTTAGCATTTAAAATTCTCATCACTAACAGAAAACTTTTTACATCGTTCAATGGCAATATGGTTAAAGAATGAGTGTTATATTCACATATGGAATACTCTACAACAATTATAATAATATAAATAACACCACCAAAGTTTCTTGAAAATAACAAGCAAGAGACTTTTAATTATGTTTATTAATGCTTATAAAATATTTTGTCCATCAAAACATTTAAATTATAAATAAATGTAATATGGGTCCAGCCTAGTGGCACGGTGGTTAAGTTTGCGTGCTCCGCTTCAGCAGTGAGCGGTTAATGGGTTTGGATTCTGAGTGTTGACCTACACACTCCTCATCAGGCCATGCTGTGGCAGCATCCCACATACAAAAGATGGAGGAAGATTGGCACAGATATTAGCTCAGGGATAATCTTCCTCAAGCAAAAAAAGAGGAGGATTAGCAACAGATGTTAGATCAGGGCCAATCTTCCTCATCAAAAAAAAAGAAAAATAAAACCTAAATACAAAAATAACTGTAATTTGTATTATTTTACATATACGAAAGCTTTCTGAAATATTTTAGTTCTAGAAAACTTATTATAAGAATCTGCAAAATATTATACATGTCATCGAATGAACTTATCACACATAAAAAGCCTTAACAAAATTCAGAATGAAATTTAAAAGATAGACAATGAAGTTGATGAAGGAAAGAAGAGACACTTTCAGGCAGACTGGGGAGTCATCTCATAGGCAATCTCATAATTATTACGGAGAACTGTGGATGTAAAGGCCAATCTTCAAAGATGGCTAGTCTCGGGTTGGTTGGGGTTGGCCAAATTCCTCAAAACAACAGAGATGTTTATGCCTGTAATACCTAGGTGATCTCCCCATCTATTTCCATGTAGATACTGACAGTGGGATAATTGAAGCAGCCGCCTACCAATCTCACTTTTATTTCGTTATATGAAGGAGGAAGGACTCTCATTAGGAAGGAACTAATGAGTTGCTGAAGGGTTTCATTGGCCCAGATGTAAAGCAGAGAGAAAACACGTTATGTGAGTATCGTGGGCATATGGTCACAACATGGGGACTGGGGAGGCCAAGGGAAGGAAGGATGAAAGACTGAGAACAATTTCAAAAACCAAGAGAAATCCTTTTGGCTAAGAATAACGTACCTTCTGTGTCTTTCAAAAATTTCCACAACAGATGGGCCGCTGGGCCTCGCTCCCCACAGAAAGTTAAAAAACAGTAGGGCCGATTTCAATTACTCACTGGGATTTTTAAGGAAATGGAGAAAATCGTCAGTCCTAACATTTTCAGTGTTTAGATGAACCACAGAAGTCAGTAATCACCCAGATAAAAGGTCAGCGTGCCACATGCAAATGAGAGCCTGGTACACAGGACACCCTCCTGAGCAGCTTCCCCTTGGGGAGCTTTCTCGGAGAATCCAGGGGTTTTGGAGGATTTAGCAATGCATTTTCTGTCTGCAGTCATCTTTCTCTTTTTTTCCTTTTACTTAGAGTAAGTGTGGGCCCTCTGAGAGGTGGGAGACGGATGTTTGCAATTTAGACCCCGTAAGGGGACACGGCTAAGTGGTGCCCACTATTCAAAGCAGATCTGTCCTGTCCGAGACACCCTCCTGTTTCCTGCCTTGCCCTTCGTGGGGCCATTGTGATCTCTGCTCTGAGGCTCTCCCAAAGTCAGCCCGCGGAGGAGACGAGAGCATTTTAACCTGGTCTCTGATTTACAAATCTGTCACCCTCTTTTGCTGTCAACAATAACCTGCCCTCCAGTTAAATCAACCTGACTGACCGGGTCTGCAACACATTTTCAGCAGGAGGAGCTGTCTTTCCAAGCAGGTTATGCACTTTTCTCTTCATTCCTTTTCTTTTTTAAGCTCAGTGGGAAAATGAGCATCACGTTGTGGAGAACAGGACGTCACAGCTCTCAGCTGAGGGCTGCTTCCCCGCCCTGACACCCACGGATGTCACTAAGTGCTTCCACCAACTTCCAGATTTTCAGGAGTAATTTTCCCTGTGTACTCGACAGTTCTTTCCCAGATGCTGGTCCAAAGGCATCCCGGGAAACAAGGCCACCTGATCGCTCTGGCACATTCATGTGTTTGCATGCCATTAAGGCAACTGACTGCTGGGGGATAAAGTGAGGGCAAGAAAAACCAGAGTTAAATGTTTGGGGTAATTCTTTTCGGAATTGCCGACTTGTGATCTTTGTGGTCTTTGGCAGGAGAGAGGGCTGGAGACTGGGCCAGGAGCAGAAGACTGAGCTCTGCCCCAAAGCCACCACCACCGCTGTGACTCCCATTGGCCCAGGCTGCCAGTGGCCTGGTTTAAAAGTTAAATAAGAATGATAATGCCCAAATTAAGACTAAAAGACACAAGATAATTTAGTAGTCCCTACCAGTCTATCAACAGGGCAGTTTCCTTCCATCCTTTAATTCTCGCCACTCTCCTCCAGTTCCTCCTCCCATCCCTCTTTGTAAAAAGTGAGGAACTGTTGTTTCTTAGTTTCTATCTTTTAAGGCCTCTTTTTTTTTCTTGAAAGACTCAGAAAAATACATGATACAAGGTCATTAATTTTGAGTGGGGAGAACAAGCCTACTTGTTATATCATCATTTCAACCGTTTTCTGTACTTTAAAATATTCTCTGAATAAGAAAGAGAATGAAATAATGCACATGAAGGTAATTAAAAAACTGAAAGCAACCTACAAAGGGAGAAGCCTTTGGCGTAGAAAGAAATAGAAAAGAAGCGTTTGTCCAAATTGAGTCTGGTAAGAGGATCTAAGTAGAAATCTTCCAAAACAACCGCTTAAAATGAAATAGCTTTCTTTTACCAGGTCTCAAATCCAAAGTTTAGGAAATACGAGTCACTAGGTTAAGAGGCTTGAAATAAGGAAAAGTAGTTATACACAGAAGACTTAGAATTAAGATTTTATGCAATTTGGACCCAGTTAAGGATATCTAAATCTTCACATCACACACACATGCACACAAGCACACACAAATACTATTAATTATGGAGCCAGAAGAATGAACTGTGAAAAATATGAAGCACTGGCAAATGTTTTCAATGGAGTTAAATTTAGAAAAATTTTGACATTATATAAACTTTTCAACTAAACTTTACTCATGATATTACTCAAATTGAATATTCCTTATTGTGGAAAGCTTCATATATCCAGTCCAGCATCCTAGACAGGGCAAGAAAGACATATCTCCTAACAGGTAAAAGTCGATGCCTGACCACGAGATGCCAGATCACAGAAGCAGCCTCCAACCTATAGAAATGAAGTGCATGCCTCCTTCTCATGCACTGATGCTGGTTGGCTTGTTACACACCCATTTCAATGGTGACCTAAATCTATTATTTCTGGGGACCTTTTCTCTATTTCTAAAGTCACATGGCCTCAAAATGTGCAAAAGCCTCTAACATGGGCAGAAGTGGAAGGCTCAAGATCATCAAACTTCATCATGAAAGGGAGTGTAGAATTGTCCTCTTTAGCAATAAGGCTCACAATTGGCATAATTGGTGTGAAACATGTTTGCTTCTGTCCTATCAAAGATACTCGTAGGATGTTAGCTGGCAGTGACCTCTCCCCTATGGAATTGATAAGTGTTCAAAAGTTCGGGAAAGAAATTCCCTTAATTTTTCATGCATTATGCCCTGCCATACCTTCCTGTCATCCATGCCTGTTGTCTGTCACCTGATGCTCCTTGAACAGCACAGAATAGGTTAACTTGGCCGATAACAAGAAAGAAGAGATTCCTTTGCTTAGAACCAATTTCAGAATCACCCAGGTGGAATGTGCTGTGCAGTGCCCTACCACCTCAGTGCCGTGTGTCCCTGAGCATGTTATTTAACCTCTCCGTTCTCAGTCTTCTTCTGAAAAGTGGGTATAACAATGGTACCCACCTTAGAGGAGAGTAACAACTATTAAATGAGAGAGTGACTCTCAGTGACCCAGTGCTGTCATTGGCCCAGAGGAAACTTTAAAGCAATGTACTTATCATTTGGTGGTGGTTAAAAATCTGAAACAAACCTGCCATGCATTTTGAATGCTGCTTTACAAAACAGTATATAAAAGGTGGGCTTAACAGGGTAAAGAAGAAGGAAAAAGAGGGAAGAAGAAAAGGAGGAGGGGGAGGAGGAGGGGAATGGGACGGGGAGAGGAAGAAGGAAGGAGAAAGGCTTAGAAAAACAGCCACTTTGGAAATCAATTTACAGATCTAATTAAAATGAACCTGTGGGGTGTGGGGGTGGGGGTTGGCCTGGTGGTGCAGCACTTAAGTGAGCACGTTCCTCTTTGGTGGCCCAGGGTTCACCGGTTTGGATCCCTGGTGCGGACGTGGCACAGCTTGGCAAGCCATGCTGTGGTAGGCGTCCCACATATAAAGTAGAGGAGGATGGGCAAGGATGATAGCTCAGGGCCAGTCTTCCTCGGGAAAAAGAGGAGGTTTGGTGGCAGATGTTAGCTCAGGGCTAATCTTCCTCAAAAAAAAAATGAACCTGTGCACACACCACGGCCAAGATCTTCTGTCTCATGGTACAGAGTCCAGAGACTCTGGCAGGTGTGCACAAGGGAGAAGATGGACAAGGATGTCTGACCAGGAGCACCAGACCCACCCTGACTGGAACGGTAATGTTTAAAACGACTGTTGACCCATTGACTTTAATAATCCATAATATGTTTGTATTAACCATGGGAGGTGATTTCTTACTTGTTAAAGCTAAGAAAACAGTTGAATAGGTTTAATTGCCTTGAATTCAAAATCTTTTGCTGCCTACCAAAAATAGCCATGGAACACTGATGGCAAACTGGTCATGGCGTCAAGAGAAGATGTGTCTGGAACTTTGCTTTTTCATCCAGAGACCTTGAGAGGACATTCGTGTCCAATACATTTGGAGATGAGTAATTTATAGAAAGAAAATGGTGTGTAATTGTTCAGAAATAATAATGTTTAAATGTATTGTGGTTATTAGGCATCAACTTAATTTCGTGGAATAAGAAAATTAATGGCCCAACATCCTACAAATATATATTGACCTCTCATATTTTAGGAATTTTCTGAGGTTTAATTTTATATGTAGCCAAACAAAACATAATCTCTGCTCTCTGGCAGCCAATTAGCTTCTTAGAAAGACAGACATATACACACAATTATACTGCAAAGTATTGACTATTATGATAAAGATCCATACAAGTTTTTGCCATAGGAGACAAAAGGATGAACATTTTCTTGACTCTAGTGACGAGGAAAGAATTCTCAAAGAACATTGGACATCACTAGACATCCAATGCTGGATACCAAGCATAAATAAATCCCCTGCCCTTTTTCCTACTTCCTTTTACCTTGGAAATTGGACAGAGAGGATTGAGATATTGATTTATGGAGTAAAAGTCTTTGAGTTAGGGAAGGAATCTCTGCAGTAGAAATGAGAGCCTGGTAGGGTGCAGCAGTGCAGCGCCCGTAGGAGGTTCCCCAGGAATCAGGAGCCCCTGCCTGGGGCGTCCATCTCCTACAGCCCCTTCTCAGGGTTGACCAGAGCACAGAAGGGATTTCTCGGATGCTGAGCATCTCCAATTCAATGCAAGAAAGCAAGGCGGCCCCTCTGTCAGCAGAATGAGTGCGATTATTTTGCTTATGGCATGTTGGCATCATTGTGTCTGAGGTATTAGTTTAGGTAGAAAAAGCATTTCTTTGCTCTTCCAAAATACCTTTGCAGATTGCGTTCCTTCTATTATGAAGGACTCACTAAGCTGTAACAATATTTATCCTGTTAAACCTATTGGGTCTGGCATGGTTGTGCCTCACAAAACATAGAAAGACACACCCACTGAGGAATGAGTGCTTGCCTTGAAACTTATCCCCGAGCATCTGCAGACCCACAGCACCCAACAGGGAGCCAGTTCTTGGAGCTCTACACAAATGTTTTAGCATAACCATCAGAAGTGCATGAAATATAGTACTTCCAATTAAGTAAGCGCCTAGGTTTTCTGTTTTTTTCAGCTCAATAACAACATTCACCACAAAACTGCAGTTCCTTTCAAAGGGGCAGATGGTAATTACAAGCTTGACCTCAGCCCTCACTGCAGAAAGGTGGCACAGCTGGGCTGGCGCTCTCTGGGGGACCCTCTGCCGAGCCGATGCTCCGGCTGCAGCCTCTGGTCTTCTCTCCCTGCCACTGGGACTTGTTAGGCTGCAGAAATCCGTGATATTAGGAGAAGTTCACTGCTTGTACACAGACTTCTGACATTTTTCAAAATCTGAGGCCATGCAGGTCACACCTTTTAGCATTGCATTGTGAGCTCGCCTGTGCCTGGACCCTGAGCCCTGCTCAGAATCACAGCGGTGCGGTGGCCTCACTCAGACCTTCCCGCTGGGTCCCGGCACTCCCCCGTTTGGATTCCCATCAATCCGATGCCAGTTGCTGGCACAAACGGGCCCATCCAGACTTATGGCATCATTTAGAGGACCACGGCCAGGCCGGAGGGCCTTGAAGCATCACACAACAGTGATTCCCTGTTGAAAAGAGTCTTTGTCCCCGTAGGGGCAGAAAGAATAAGTACACAGTCCAAACTGTTTCAGGATGCCACTTTATTTTTTCTTTCTGCAGGGGAAAATGCGTTATTTAATGAAAAGATAACTTTTTCTCGAGAATCTTGAAATCCTAAGGATTGAAAAAAAAAAAATACTTGGTTGTAGTACAACCCAGGATTCTTTGTCTTCACATAGACAAAACAAAACACAACACAAGAAACAAGCTCACTGCTTCTAATATTGCTCTGGTCTAGAATATTTTCACAAAATTGGACCAAAACCGTACACAAACAACAGAAGGAAGTATGTCCACAATTCACTGGTGTAAACTGTCAAATACAAACTGAATTTTTTTTTAACAAAGTGAAATTATTTTACAATACTTAAATAAAATTTAAGAAGAAAAAGAAAATAAATTCCTCCTATCCACTGTGTAAAGTGTTAACTGCCCACTTTGAGTTGACTGTCTTTGTTATTGCAGTTTCCTCTCCCGCTCATAATGCTTTTCCTCTGAGATGGCGACAGTGCAGCTGCCCAAAGCCGGACCCTTGGAGTCTCTTAGCAGAGCCATGAGCAGAGTTGCTGCCTGAGGGCGCAGGCATGGAGGGCACAGCTGGGCGTGGCACAGGGAGAGGATGAGGTCCAGACGATACTGTTGGGACCCTGACATGAAGCTGCCACCCAAGGCCATTCCAGCCTTGGATTTCCTAGTTATTAGAGATTGTAAATGTGCTCCCCACGATCGCTTTTCTCTTAAGCTAAACTAGAGTGTGTTTCTGTAACTTGTAACCACAGTCCTGATGTGTGAGAACAGAGAATGATGGGTTTGTCACCTGGTCGGAGAGAGTTCTGGCTAAAAGCAGAAATGACTGGACTGCAAGGATAGTACACAAAGTAATATGGGAAAAAGTGAACGATGGGTGGACCAAAAGTCCTCAGAGGAGAGCTGCCTGCACAGACCCATCCTTTTATCCTGGAAAATAAAGGTTCTGAATGTGCTTACTAATTCTAATGAGGTAAATGCCTGTCGTAAGATCGCTAATGGGCCATGCAGTTCCTGGTTTCCACGACTTGGTGAGAAGGGAGATCCTGGAGGAGGAGGTGAGGAAGAGGAGGAGGAGAGAGAGAGGGAGGAGAGACATGTTTTAAGACAAAGAAATAACTTATTTACAGAAAATTTCCAGGAATATGTCATTTCGAAGAGACAATGTTTTTACAGCTTTTCAGCTACATCTATTGGCTGGATTTCTTGACTGAAAGCAACAAAAATTTGCCCTGGGTGATTTAAGCAGAGGACATTTATGGGATGGATGCTGGGGGCTGGGGGCTGAGAGGACACACAGGATGCTCCAGAAGACAGAGAAGCAGACGTCTCACTAGAGAACGAGCCCAGTCTGTTGCTACTCCCCCAGCACATAATCTCTAACCATTAACTCTGCATTGGCCTCGCCTGATAGTGTTTCAACAAGTGGGCAGGAGACCAGATTTTGCTGACATGCTTTTGGAGAAGGAGGGGGAGAGAAACCCAGCTCCTTCGCCCACCACAGTGAGACAAGCACTCACAATTATTCATCCACTAACACTATTCAACATTAAGGAAGGCCATTCTGCCAAAGGAATTGGGGGGCTGCTGGAAAGGGGTGAGTGAGGATGAAGTATCAGCCAAGGGTTGTCACAATTTACACTAAAACCAGCAAAATAGAGGTGAATCAGAATCTGTAGCTTGATCAATAATTTATATGTGTGTATATGTATAGATTCCTATTTTAACAAGTAAGTAGTGGCATTTAAGTATTTAAAATAATTTCCTCTTTGATTACTTGGAGGTCATTAAATGCGGTTCCTTTCTTTGAGTTTAGCAATAATAGGCATTTTCTGTCTGTTTGCTTTCTGTACTCCATCTTATGTGCATTGTGTGCACCCTTCAATATTTTTAACACAAACATCACAATAGCCCCCAATTTTGCGTGCCCAATACACTTGAGACGCTGCCACCATCTTTTCACGATGTATAGGATAAAACTTAATTTAAGCAGAAACCTCCTGAGACATTTCAGATGTTCTTCATGTAGCCAATTGGAAGTGATTTTGAAAGATAGTGTTGACTCTGAGGAAGAAAAGGAATGAAGTGTAGGTGGTAGAAAATAGATGTAAGTTTGAGATAGCTGGAAATGAGATGCATTAAAATTGACTAGTAAAAAGTGAGAAAGGACATAGAAAAGTATATATTTGTGTGTACATGTGTGTGTGCATTTGACAGCTGTGTCACTTTTTATAAAAGCACATAAGCCCCTCATTAAAATTTGTTTTATTAGCTTCTTAAGATGTCTCACTTTAAAGTTTTCCTTTTTGCAATTCAGAACGCTCAGTTGGAACGTGGACCAATCTTGGCCACTTTCACGGTAGATGGGCGTAATAACTATGCTATAACCCAAGGGAGGTTTTTTCTTGAGTTCCTTTACCATGGAGCAGATATAGATTTAGAGTCTCCTAGTGTGTGTCCCATTTCTACCTCGTGGAGTCAATATGACAAAACAAAACAAAAATGAAAAAGCTCTGTCATTTCATAGGAATCAGACTCTGGATTACTTTCCATACATTTCAAGCTGTTCTCTATAGTCGTAGATTTCAGATCTTTGTTAAGCTGAGATGTTGACTCCACAGTAGTGAGTTATGATAATTACAAGTTTATTCTATAAGCAAGCATTCCAAAATTTTTGTTTATATTAAAGGTATTAAGCGATGCTTTTTCCTCCATCATCTTTTTTACTCTCTCAAGTTTCCTTATGAATATAAGCCAAGTTTTGCCTATGTTTCTGGAATATTCCTGATGACATTTGCTACGGGACTCTCTAATTGTGTATGTACCAAGAAGTTATAGGAAATGAAGTGATGCATAGGGTGGTGGGAAATCCCTGGATTGCAATAGACAGGCAAGATGACAGTGTCAATCAATCAACAATCAGAGTTTGTTCAGTTCAATTAAATATTTGCCATTGGACCGCCATGCTCCAGGCCTGGTGTGTGTGCTGGGAACAGTGGAATAAACCATGTATGGACCCTACCTCGGGGAATCTGCTCTCCAGTGAAGGAGACACCCACATGTCTCAGGAGGATTTGTTTAAAGCCCAGGCATGTGCTGTTGGCCCTGGAGCAGAGAGCAGGCTGTCCAGCCCCCTCTGGGGATGGGGGAGGGCTCTGGGAGGACAGGACTCCAGTGGACACACAGGACGGCCTGTCCGGATCCCCAGGGACCCTTTCACTAGCTCCGTGCTGCTCATCCTCTGGCCTCTGTGTGCCTTTCTGCTAATGGATATCACCTGCCAACTTCATCAGAGGGGCCCCATCCACCCAGAAAACCAGAAGTGACAGGCATTTGGGAGTTTCCAGGCCCCGGCTCTGCCAGATGCCTGTGCGCAATGGCTGCCTGCTGCCGACCCCCAAAACTCTGCTTCCGAGGTGCACTTCGCCTCCAGGGCTCTCTGAGGGCCCAGCTGGGCCGGGACTCCACCTGGAAGCACACCTGGCTGGCTCCTTCCCTCCCATCCCCTGGTCCCTCACTGTCCCTCCGGGAGCACCTTGTCAGGCAATGGCTTCACTTCAATCGTGGGGTCTAAGCCTGCCTAAGACAGAGAGTAGTGTTGCTAGCTGACTTAGATGGTTCAAAGAAGGCAAATGAAGGAAAAACAGACACTCGAGAACCTGATGAATTTGAGGAGGAGCACAGAAGGCAGGTGAGGACAGGAGAGTTGCTGGGACCTGGTATGTGGGTCTGCATTCGTCCATTCATTCATCCAATAAGTGCTTACTCAGAATCTACTGGCCACCACTCTAGGAACTTCCAACAGGCAGCTGTATGAGTTTGCTGGGGCAGCCATAACAAACCACCTCAGATGGGCAGCTTAAACAACAGAACCTATTTGCTCACAGTCCTGGAGGCTGCACGTCCAAGATCAAGTTGTCAACAGGGTTGCTTTCTCTGGAGGCCTCCCTCCTTGGATTGCAGAGGACTGTGTTCTCCTGTGTCCTCACGTGGTCTTCTCCCTGTGTGTCTGTGTCGTCATCTCTTCTTCTTACAAAGAGACCAGGCCTATGAGATCAGGACCCGCCCAATGACCTCATTTTACCTTAATTACCTCTGTGGAGACCCTGTCTCCAAACCCAGTCACCATCTGAGGTGCTGGGGCTTAGGGACTCAACTTATGAATTTTCTGGGGGGACACAATTTAACTCATAAGTGCTGTGAATGAGACAGACAAACCCGCCTTCTGGTGGGGCACTGAAGTGGGTAAGACAGAAGAATAACAATGCCAACAAGTTCCATGGATATAGTATCCCAGATCCAGAAAAGGGGCCAGAAGGAAAATGAGAGGGACTCGGGCTGGGGGAGGAGTGACTGGTAGTTGTGGACCCTGGAAAATCTTCCTGAGGCGATGGCATCTGAGTGGATGCCTGCCACGCCCAGGAGTGGGGATACTGTTCTCTAAACAACCTGTGTACGTTGAAGATTTCAGGTAGGAGGGTGACATGGTGAGGCTGAAGATATCAAGTCTCACTCCTAAACATTTTCTGCATACTTCTACCCTGCAAGCACTGCCATCGTGACGTTCTGCAGGCATTCCTCGACCCTCAGCTGGATTGCCGAATGGCCTCCCAGTTGGCTCCTAACTCAAGTTCTCTATCTTCAGATTTGCTCACACAGCAGCCAGAGCAATCCATCTAAAACAGGAGCCCTGCCATGTCCTGCACCTCTGCTTAAAATCCTTCCTCACTTCCCTATCTCCAAGCAGGCCCCGTTGGGAAACTTCACGTTATTCTAACAGACACACAGCCCAGGGGGCAACTTTCACCCTTCATAAATGATGCAGCATGAATATTATGTGGAGATGCTTTGGTAACTAGTTAATTAACAACCTAATTTAAAGTATTATTGGGTTCATAGTGGTCGTTTACTGTCAGCCTTTGTTCTCATTTAACAGACCCCAGAAGTAAAACTATCACCTTAAACGACTTGAAGTTACTGATGTTACAAAGGGGACTGTCTTGTCTGTCAGCATTTGGAGCTCCAGGCCATAGTGGGAGAGCCCATGTGGATGGGGCAGGTAAGGCCTTCAGATAGCTCTTGCCCACTCCTCTGCCTCAGCTGCTGTGCCCACTCCTCATGTTGTGCCTGCCACAATGGACCACCAATGTCCCGTCATCCCAAAGTTTACTAGAACATCTCTTCACGCCCGTTCCTGCCCTTCACCCCAGGCCTGCACAAACTCACTCCTGCTTACCTTTTAGGACACAGCTCAGTCTTCAGCTTCTTTAGGAATCATCCTTTCCCTTCCTCCGCTTCTTCACCCAGATCAGGAGGTTGATAAATATCTGATGCAGGAGCTGTGTTAGGAAGGCCTACATGCATGTGCCCTCCTCCCGGTGAAGGCCCACAAATGCTCTATTCTTATGCCCAATATATAGATAAGAAAACTGAAGATAAGAGACTAAGTTACCTGGCAAGAGTCACATGGATAACAGGTGGCAGAGCCTCAGTTCGATGTCATGCATTTGTCTCCAGAGTTCATGCCCCCAACGTGCCCCTGTTGGGTTTCTCCAAAGCCATGTCTGTATCGTTGGGTTTACCATGCTGTGTCATAATTGCCTTCAGGTGCCAGCTGGAGAGAAGGAATTGGTTATGGGCAGCAGCCCCATATGTGGCTCACAGTTGGCATTTGATAAGTATCTATTGAATCATTAACTCACTCAGAGCTTACCATTTCCTTCACCTCTAGAATATGGCTGCCTTTTGGTGTGAATTTAACATTGAAGTCTTTATCTCAAGGTAGAGGAAAAGACAAGTCTGATTAAAGATTAGAACACATCCTTATTTACTTTGTTGAAAAGAAAACACAAATAGCAGTGTGAAGCCCATGTATCAAACTTTGTTTCAGAAAAGGAAATGTTTTGGATCAGTGTATTACCTGAGGCTGTATTTATAAACAGTCTTTTGTAGACGTATTCATTACAGAACAAGCAAATGACAGTCTCGAGAGGAGTTGATGACTTCTGACATTCCATCCCTCTCTGAGAATTGATTTCTCTTCCCTAGGAACCAGTGAGACACATATTCCAGGGTCATGGAACGAGGGAGATGGAGGAAAGGAGATGTGACCGTGGCACTGAGCTGCTTAGCATAATAGGCTGCTCTCTCCCTCTCATTGGTGGCCCACTGGGGACCTGTTCCCCGTGATCCATGGGCAAGGAGCGCCTGAACCCACACATGCCTGCACCACAGTGGATTTCCCTCTTCATCATGTTGGCATCCTTGCCATGCCATTGTGTGCAAATTTAAAAGGACAATTGTTCTTCCCCATAAATTAAAAAAATTCTTACATTGTGTGCCCTGTTGACTGGTGGAAGGCCATTACCAAGATTTATTGACTTGGAGGAGTCACATTTTCTTGGGCACTGCAGAGCCTAAACATTAGCATCTAGACTAAACATTTTGGGTCTTGAAAGCTTTCCTTTCTTTTAAATTGGTTTCCATGCCAAAGCTCTTCTTTTCTCATTAAAGTACATGTTGTCCTGTCTGGTACAAGAGAACTGCACCATATAAAATTGCATATGATTTCCCCAAAACTTTGTCAAATAATCATATTAACTGCTTATTTGACAAAGTTACATTCCTAAGTTGAAGCCAATTCTTTCTAAAAAATACCATTCATCTTTTAACTTTCAACAGACTATTGACTAAGCTACTGCAAATGTTTATCATTGAATATACTTTTCGACTCACAAAATCATTGTCTCAATAGGTAGACTTTCATGCATCTCAAGAAATCAGGTTGCATATAAAAATATGAAATAGAGAAAGAATTTTTAAGTTATCTGGTGTGTTTAATCAGTATAAATATTCCAAGAGAGTCACTCAGACTTCCAAGATTTTCTGTGTGTTCTGCCCTCAATAATCCGATCCATGAAATCATATATGCTGACATTTTATGTATATTTCAAATGTCTTTAAGGGATATTTGTGGCTAAACTAAACGGTGGAAGGACCAGCCCACATATGACAGGGATGACACGTCTGCTACCACACCGTGAGATGGTGCCTCCAATTGCACAGCTGCAGCAGTGGGGCCAAGGATCCAGTTGTGCCCATTGTTTTCTGGAGGGTCTCTCACCTGCTCTAATGGAGATGGACTCCTGTTAAACTATGTGGTCCACATAGACCAGGTTTCCAGCTCAGAAGTTTCAGTTCTAATAACTGCCTGTATACTTGTGGTGTGTCACTTCTGTGAAAATGAAAGGCTTGCATACAGATTAAAAGCAAAAATGGAAAAATAAACTCCAATACTAACACTTACAAAGGTACAATGACAAATATAGTCATATTCTGTATTTATCAAATTGTTGATGTCTTCAGATAAATTGGCAAAAAAGGGAAAAAACACAAAATAACATAGGTTCTTAGCTTCTTCATGGATATGGAGTCACGATGGGGCTCTCTGAACAAGGAGCTAGCGTTCAACCCCCCCGCCCCTTATGAATTGTGTAATCTTGGGCACTTCCGTGTCTCAGTGTCTCAAAGGGTTTGGGGAGAAATAAATTGAGATAGTTTTTATAAAACAGGCTTCGTTGTCACTCTCATGATGTAGCAGCTTTATCTCTCTCCCTAATGGGCCTGTCCTCTCACTCAAGCATATTCTGTGTCTACACAGTCAATGTTACTTTTATATAAATCCATATATGTAAGTGTGCCAAGAGCATTCAGCAAAATATGTTTGTACACGACTTCCTGTGTCCTTTGTACGCGACATTTCCAATCTTTCGTTTGTTGGTTTGTTTAACACATTGTAATGGTTCTGAGTTCAGACTGTGCTTTATCTGTGTATGTATCTAATATAGCAGCAATTTTTATTCATCCTGAAACATTGGTGTTCAATCAATAGAATGAATTAATGATGTTTTAGAGTCAAGCACGTACAGTAATGATGCTAATTTTATTTTCAATGCTTTATTAATACTACATCTTAAATTTTGTAAAGATTTTTTTGAGCGGATCCTTGCTCTCTTTGCATTTGTTAGCTGGAATGCACAGTTATTATTTTGTTATATTGCTGACTGATTTTCTAGTAGTCTTTATAAAAATATTGCTTACTTCATTTATCAATCTATAAAGCCAAGATATTAATAGTCTCTGTGCTTAATTCTAAAATCTTTATTTGACTAAAATTCATTCCAATTGTTGCCATTTGGGCCTCAAATCTATGTAGGGTTTTTATAACTGAGTCAATGGAGTTGTTATGTGATTCAAGGCTGCACAGTGTTCCATTAGGCACCCGTGGACGCATGGAATCATTTCAGCGGTAGATTCATTAAGAATAAATTTAAACCTAGGAGATATTTTCTCAAAATAAACAAAGCAACCTCATAAAAATCTTGTATTTATATATATAATGAATGCAGAAAAAGTTTAGTGTCTTGCCAGTATTAAATTTCTATAATAATACCTCTCTTTTGAAAAGGAAAGTTCATTACGTGTACAAAATGACACAAAATATCAACAAGAAATAGAATTTACTATGAAAAAGGAGATCTTCTTAAGAGAGAAAGGGCTATTCTGAAGAAGAGTTGGGAGAGGGTAAAACATGGGTACATGAATTAGAAAGAGCTATACAGATTTATTAACTATCACTAGAATTTTTCAGTAAAACCTAAGTTATGGTTACAAACCTCGATAGTAAATCCCTGCTTTAAATCAGTGAATAACCGAAAATTCAGGATGCTGTCAATTAAGATTTTAAGTGGACGTCTTATATAAGAATTATTTATGTACTATTGATATTTTTTTGTCATTGATGCATCTAGAAATTATAGTGAAGTTAGAACTTAAGAAATGGTCTGTTTTCACAAGGATATCTTTGGGAAGACACATAAAATAGATGTGTGTGATCAGCTAAGCAAGTAAATGATGTTAACAGGAATTCAGAGAAGAGAGATACGTACGCCAGAGTGGTTAGAAAATTCTCCATGTGTGTGGTGAGGCTTAGACTGGTTTTTGAAGACTGAAAAGTGGGAAGAGAGGCAATAACAACCGAAATTGTAAATTACCAGAGAAAAATATCTTTTCTTCCCTGGCAGTTCTGGTGAAAAGAACACTGGACTGAAACCTAACCATTCTGGTTTAAAACTTAGTTCTGTCACTACCTAGCAGTAGGTCCTTAGGCAATTCACTTTATCTCTCTGCACGTCAAATTTCTCATCTATAATCCCGGGGAGCTGGCATCTTCCAGCTCTTATGTTTGATGCTTCTAAGGAATCTTTTAACATGCGGAGCTGAGCTGAAGCAGGGCAGCCAGCCTGTGCCTCTCCCAGGCTCAGCTCCCACTGCGAGGGACGAGACTCGTGCCCGTGGGTGAAGGGGGCGAGTCTGAATGAATTCTCACACAGCAACCATAGGCGACAAAGGACCTCAAAGTGCACGTGGAGGACAGGCTCCATCACTTTCCTCTTGGCTTTCTTGATAAAACATAAATTATGCTTTCACCCTGACAGAGATTATTTGTTCGTCTTTCTCCTGGTAGCTGACCCCAGCGGCTCTGGACTGTTCCATCACAAATTCTTGCCACTGATTTGAGACCCCTGAAAGCGTTTCCTCAAATACTTTGAACTCCAGCTAGACTGCTGAGTTATTTCTTCTGGTGATGCATCTTCAAAATAGGAAGAAAACCTGTTTTTAAATTTGTAAGTTACAGGCTTAAGGATACGTGTGTGTCGTGTGTGGATGTTTGTGTACGTATATGCGTAAAATATATTATACATTCTATTTAATTTATCTCTGCCATTTAAGGATCTACTTCTCCTTTTTTTCCAAAAGTAACGTTAATAGTGGAATTATTCTAAAAAATACACAGATTCTGAAGGATACGCAGGAATAAACGTGAAAATAATCACAACACAATTGAATGGGGGGGGGCAAAATACACAGAATTTAACAAAGCAAAGGCTTTTGCCAAGACCCCAGAGTAAAAAATAATTCTTTGAGTTGGTCCAAAAGGAAGACCACTCAGAGGGATGGCAAAGAAAGAGCCAGGGCCAGCGCGCATGTTGAAGAGGAGCGCGTAGCTGTTCACATGCAAAAGCATCCTGCGTGTTTCAAAACCAAACGCTTTACACAGAACATGGGAATACTGCGTTTTCCTTGTCATTACAGTTACAAAGTTATTTTAATCACTAAAAAGTACGAGCTGGCATTTATCTACCACAGAGCAAAGGAAATGGGAATTTTCACTAAATTTGTGAAACACTTTGTCAAGAGAAAGATATGTACATTGAGCTAGGAGGGGAAAAATAAGGCAACAGAGATCCCACCTTTGTCCCACTTTCACAACCCTCCGTTAATGGCAGGGAAGACAATCCACATAGAGATTTGGTCTGAAATCACCAGCCACCCCCTCAAATACCTGAGCAGTCTTTCTTCAAACCAGGGGTTCTCAGCCTTGGCACTGTTGACATTTAGGGCCAGAGAACTCTTGGTTGTGGATAGTTGCCCCACATTTAGAGGCATCTCTAGATTCTACCCACTACATGCCAATAGAACTTCTCTCCCTCCCCATTTGGGACAACCAAAATGTCTCCGGACATTTCCAATTCTCCCTTGGTAAAAAAATTAGGATTGGACCCCTCCAACCCTTCAAAGTGTCGCCCCATTGAAAACTGCTTCTTCAGACTCCTCTGTCTGGGAACAGGGCTATCTACTCAGGGCTCCGGTGTCTTGTTAGGCCATCTTGAGAATATTCTCAAAAAGAAATGGTGGTGCCACAAGTTGAGGGACCCCACTTTTAAGCCTGGGGCAAAGCCTATCAATTGAATAAAGATTCTATTTAATGAAACAACAATTCAAAAATTTGCATCAGTTGGGTGAGAATTTTTCTTTCTAAGTGGTCACAGCCACAATTAAATGAAGTACATGCGTCATTTGAAATAATGGAAAATGACCCATTTTTCTTGAGTTAACAACTTGAGAATTATTTCTGTTGTGTAGAGAACAAATGCAAGTATTCGTTTTCAAAGAAGAGATAATATAACAAGCAGACATTTTAAAAAATAGAAATGCTATACTCAACATTTGTCTTAACGTGGCCAATCCACTATGAGCCATATATTCATCACCTCACTTTGATTGATGTAATCCAGAAGACCTGCAGGCAGAATTCCTTCTTCTGTCCCCACTAGGTGGTAAGACCTAAGGCAGTGACTCCTACAGGTGCTGGGGACAGGCTGGAGACTAAAGCTGAGAATGAAGATGCCACTTCCTTCTCCACCTCAAGGCCTCATATGCTGAAAGGTCTCTTCATATAAGATTGGTTGCACTCATTGAGATAAACCTCTCTATTTCTTCTTAACCATCAATTTGTTGACTCACCATTTCTATTAAAGTGCCTCAAATCCACAGCAATACAATGACCAACGATGTTTATTTCCTGTGTTACACGAACTTGTTTAAGCATTTGCTTACATCACCTCTTTTAATCTCGGCTACAACCTCACAGTGTGGCATTGCCACTGTCTCCATTTTCAAAAAAGATGAAGGAGCCATAGAGAAGTGACAAGAATTCAAATCCAGGACAACGTGCTGTCAGGCCTCTGCTCCCCCACCGAGCATTGCATCTTCCTTCCTGGTTGCTGACTGATGAAGACACCACAAATCTATAAAAATAGTCTTTTTGGATTTTCTAATCAAGGTGTTCATTACTACTTATAATGTTCTGTTGTGTATAAACTTTATAAAATTTTGTAGAAATCTATAAAATTAACTATTAAAAATGATAATGACCTGCAAATTTACTGAACCTTATTTTTTGAATTGTTTTCATGCTTACTAACTCCCAAGGGAGTCCATTGATGGTGGTGGTGGGAGAGTCACACGTGAAAAATGCAGTAACAGAAAGGCTCTCATCATGGAGCTGCTAAAAGCTGACACTTCTTTTGGATCTTGGGCTCCTCATAGACCAAATCTAAGGCTTCTGTTGCTGTTTTCCAGTTCTCAGGATCATGTTACGAGTGAACTGAAATCTCAAGTTGAGTTTCACTGTGATGTTTCTGAGCACAGCGTCACCTTAGAACCTGCTCAGGAGTCCAGGCACATCAGGTCAGGACACAGACTTACCCAAAACTGCTTCCTACTTGGCAACGCTTGACTCATCCTTCCACCCTGTGCAGGTTCTTTGGGATTCTCGTTGCCTGCACCTTAGCTCAAGATGGGCCTGTGGGCTGTGCCTTTATGAAGGTCAATGCTGACATGTGCCTCCCTGAAGCTGAGATGGGACTGGAAAAGACACTTGAGGAAGGAGATTGTTCCACCTCAGGATCAAGCTGGTCCTGCATGCCACTGCCTATGTTACCATGTCCACAGCAAGATACCATGAGGGACCATCCAGCACATGCTACAGCCCAAATGCACCATGGCTGCAGCCTTCCATGGCTCCTGTATTCTGCTTCTCTTCCCTTTGACTATAACTTCTGGAAGGAAGGGATCGTGTCTTTCTTCTTCTCCACTTAGTTCCCATACTGCCTGACACATGGTAGATATTTAGTACATAATTATTGAATCAATAAATGAATGAATGAATGAAAACTAATTCCATTATAGAAAGAAAATGGTATCTTTCAGGGAAAAGTATCCTAAATTATAAAACTCCCAAGAATTAGCAAATGAACACTAATTAAGACAATATTGAGTTATACACTATCATAACTTAGGATAAATGCCAGGTTAAGTAGTCTACAGTTTTGGTAAAACGTTCATATTCTATTTGACAATCAAAACTATATTTGAATCTCTGCCCTTCCTTCATCTTGACAAGTGGCTTCGTCTGTAATTCTCAGATCATGTGATATGATACATCTAGGCTAGAAACCTTTGCACCCGCTTAGTGCACCTCAGACCAATTTTATAAGCTCCTAGTCTATATTTAGCTTCATTCCTTCATACAAATACTCCCCAACATTTTATTAGAATCTCCAATATACAACAAAGATGGAAAATTTTGATACCAATGTGTCCACCACCTATATTCTGCCAGTAATACTTTACTATGCTTGATTTGCACATATCTATCCATCCATTCATCCATCATTCCTTTTTACTGATGCATTTCACAGTAAATTGCAGGATTCAGTACTCAGAGTTTAATCTTCATTTATAGGTTTTTGTTCAGATGTAAAATTCACATACAATGAAACGCATAAATCAGATCTTAAGTGTTTACTCACTGAGTTTGGTAAATGCATACACCTGTGTTACCAAAACCCTATAAGGATACAGAGCATTACACAATCTCAGAGGTGCGCTCAGATTCTTTAACAGTCAGCCCTTACCCCACATTCTCCAGGACAACTTCTCTTCTTTTTTTTTTTATTTGACTGTTGATTAAATTTAGATTTCCCTGATTTAGAACTTTATATACATAGAGTCATACACTGTATACTCTTTGTGTGAAGTCTCTTTCACTCAGCCTAACGATTGTGATGCATCAATTTCATGGATCAGAAGCTCATTCTTTTTCATTGCTCCGTAATATTTCGTTGTTTGATATTCCACATTTATCTATTCACCTGCTGATGAACACCTTGACTGTTTCTAGTTTTTTTTGCTATATACAACTGCCATGAACATTCTTGTGCATATCTTTTGTGGACATTTTTCATTTCTCTTGAGTAAATGCCTAAGATTAAAATTGCTGACCCATAGGATAACTGTATGTTTAATTTTATAAGAAACTGTCAAACATTTTACAAAGTGGCTGTACTTTTTTACATCCTAGTCAGCAACATACATGAGTTTCATTTGCTCCACCTCCTCAGCAACATTTGATGTTATCATCTTTTTAATTTTAGCCATTCTGACAGGTGTAGTGGTAGCTCTTTGTGGTGTTAATTTGCCTTTCCCTGATGATTAAACGGGGTTAAGCAGTTTTCCATATGCTCCATGACCATTTATATATATATTCTTATGTAAAGGATTCAATATAACCTTTTGCCTAATGTTATTGGATTGTCTTTTTATTATTGAGTTTCAAGAGGTTAATTTCCTCCAACACATATTTGAAGGACGTATCCCCACCAGGTCACTATGAAGAAAGTGGTTTGGGAATTTTCTGTTTTCAGGACCTCTATTCCTAGCAATGTGTCTAGATCTTTCTTATTTTTATTTTTCTGATTTAAAACATGGGCTGAGAAGCTAATGCTTGTCTTTATCAATTTTGAAAGCTAAAGGTCATTCTAAGTATTAGCTTTCCTGTCAAATTCTTAAAGGGCATGATCTTAATTTTATGATTGCTCTTTACATACAAACTCTTCTTTTAATCTTTTGCACACATCATTAGGAAATATGAGTTGATCAAAGAATCCATTCTGTATGCTCGCTGTCCTCTCTCTTTCCCCCTCTCTCTCCTCTCCTCTCCCTCTCAGAAGTAGTCACGTCGTATATCAGAATTTCCCTTTGAAAGCCTTTAAACCGGTGTGTCCTCCTCTGAGAATTTCAGAATTACCCCTGGCGTGATTGCAGCTTGTGCTGCCAGGGCTCTCCTCACAGATCATGGTCAACTCCACCGCGACGTAGCAGCTTCTCCTCAAGACTTTTGCCTCTTCCACTTCAAGCCACAGCCAGTTGCTGGAGCTCAGCATTAATTCCTGAGTACCAGTTGCCTTTGATTCTCTCTCTACTTTCTGGGAGATAAACTTGTCAGCAGAGCGAGTTTGGAACTTCTCAGGTACAGCATTTTCACAGAAGGAGACTTCCAGCAGACTCCTTGAAATTGGACTCTCCCATCAGAACCGTGCTGCTTTGCTTTGTCATTCCTGTGGTCTGCGCCTCAAATGTGCACTGCTCATTTCTTCTGCTTTGTAGGTGTGGTGTGTTGTATTCCTCAACCACAATGTGGTTTCTCTCTCTCTCACCTTTTATCTTAAGCAAGTCCTCAGGAGTGGGGCTTCACCATGGATTTGAGGAATGTCCGTGCAGTTATGTACCTTTTTTGACATACAGAGCTCATCTGCCCCATTTCTAGGCAATCTGTTCTTTTTACTGAACAAGTGCAGTAAAGCTTCCTGCAAACTGTTCATCTGGATCCCACTGATTGTTCATAAATCAGAGTTCCCTCCTGTGTTAAAACCTCACTTCCTCTTTCCTCATGGCTCATTCTCTGCCCGCTCCTGCAAAGTGACCCAGGGTGCTGGTTCCTCAGTATGACCACCTCCTCCTTGGGTCCAGTCCCTTCCTTTCTTGCTCTGTGGAGACGTGATATTGCCTCTCATTCAGAAATTTCAAGTTTGTCGCTTGGAAGTAGCTCCCCATACTTGTTGTGTCATTCAAAGATTCACCTTAGATCTTCCGATCTCTGGAAATCACATTCCCAGGTACTTCTGCCTAGAAAATACCTTGAGCTTGAGGACCTCACGGGTCCAGCTTCCTGTGGGTCTGCGCACAGGCTGGGTGGGTGCACGTGCATGTTACACTCTGCGCCACCTTCTCAGGGTCTCGGGACTGAGAATTGCCGTCGTGAGTCATAGCATGGTGGTTGGGACATAATGAGGAAGATTTCTATGAGCTGTGAAGCCTAGGATGGGGGAACAAATGAGATATTTGAAAGAAATTGCATATAAATTTGTATAAACTAACATTTGCCTTATAGAACTGTATCAGAAATTTTAAAAAATGATAACATAACTGATATGGTAATACATATGCATACACATGTATGTATGTAAATATGTGTGTATAAATGAATATACATATATATGAATGTGTCCTTCATAATATCTGGCACAGAGCAGGTACTCAAGACATTTTCTTCTCCTTGCCTTCGTCTGCTCTCTTGTCTCCGCCATGACTGGAGGTAGACAGTGTCTCTACCCCAGACAATCCCAACTGGGAAGACTTTGTCCCAGAGAACATACCAATCATCCTGTTTTGCAGAGCCATGCTAACCCAAGCCATACTGAAGCCGGCTATAAAAGGGAACAGTGGCAATACTGAGCCTTTCTTTATTTACAATTTTATATTTTATTCATCATGAATATTTTGCAATAGTTTTGATTCTTTAAAACTTGCATTAAGATATTATTTATCTTGAATATTGAATTTTTTCACACCCCTTAATTATTGTGTCCCAGTTTAGTTCCTATCTTACGTCTTCTTAGTCCTGACCCTAATGCTCAAATAATCCACAATATAAATAGTAATCGGGGTGAGGTGTTTCTCCCTCTCTACATGACTTAACTGACAATCACAAACCATAGTCATTCCAATGTCTCTCACCTTTACTCTGCCTTTCTGCTTAGCATTTTTAAGGTTGTCGTAATGATGATTAAGCCTGAAAACCAATGACCCTCCTAACAAAGGAATGTCCTGGAAAAATTTCAGTAAAAATTGGCAAAACTTGGGGGCATGTATTGCAGCAGGGGACACGGCGATTTCCAGGAACTGGGAAGTGGAGCCACATGGTCATCATGGGAATGGGACCACATGACTCCCCTTTAGGGACACAAAATGCACACTTGCCAGCCACAGGATCATTGATGGCTGCCTGGGACAGCAGGCTGCCTTCTGCTTTCTGAGGTGGATGCCATCATCCATTATTTCCTGATGACACATACCTTACCAAAAGGGTTTTCTACATGGTAAAACTTAATGTTGTCACTTTTCGAGAGTATTTTGTCTTTAAATAAGAAAAGGTCAAGCTTGCAAACTTTTCGAAAGCTTTGATAGAAATCAATACAGTGAAGGGCAAATTTTCTACAAAATATTTTTGAATGTTTTATTTATTGGACGTTCAGCTGTACAAATTAGACACATGGGATCTAACACGGTTGAATACAGAGTTATGATTCTTATAGAATGGCTGCACCCTCTTTGCTAAAAATCTAAATTTATCTTAAAGATCTTACCACAAATGTGTAGTTAGATGAAATAAATAAAATGTGACTTAGGCTGATTCCACCGTCAGATTGAAGCTGCTGGATTTAGCTCTTTCATTTGTGATATTCCTGATCTTCTGGTTTCTAACACTGGGTCAAATATATTTTGGAGCACATGGCTTCAAGAAAGCACTTCACAGAGCAATGACACATATGGAAGTTGAATTTCTCCTGGTGATTATAAAACTCTGGTGTTTTGGTCCCTTGCTCTGTCTAGCCCAGCGATTAAACATGTTCTTCTCTGCATTTCTTGATGTGGTTTAGGGATTACAGACACTATTTCCTGAATTTCTGTTTCTGTAGGACTGTTAGGCAAATATAGATTCCTTCATCCCAGTGCTAAGTAAAGATGGAAGCTGGCACCTGGATGTAGAAGGTGAAGGACCATCCTCACCCTTCTGGGGGAAAATTTTTGCATACCTACTCCCCCTCTTCCAATGGGTTCTGTCTCCACTGCTTGCGTCTCACAGCGACTTCATCCGTCTCAGCTCCTGGCCCTTCTGTCAATCAGGTGGATGAAGCCGTCTTCACAGGAAAATCCACGAGGATTATTTGAGATGGCAGAAAGCATCGCACAGAATCCTTTCCCAATCATTAGCAATTGCAAATCCTTGAGCCAATTACTTACTAACAATTACTAATCACAGAAGTTGGAATTATTATCAAATAGACCTGGTTCAAAAGTCAGACAATTGCAAAGTTGTTACAACTACATCTGCCAATAACCAGAATCTCACATGGATTTGCTTGGCGATTATTCTTCCTTAAGTGATTTCTTTATAATCCACAAGGACACGTGGGTTATGTCGCCTATCTTTTCCCAATGTGCTTTATCTGTGGGGATCTTCAACAAAGAAGACCCTAAAGGTATGTTACATTAAACACAAGTTACACTTTGCATACTTGGCCATGATTGCCATCATTTGTCATACAAATTTGTTACTTGTTGCTGACAGACGAAGCACTCTTTATAAAAAGAGAAAAAAAAGTACAGATCGTATAGAGAGACACCCTTCCTACAATTTTAGCAAACATTTTACAGAAAATATGTAATTAGAGAAAGGAAATTAAGGCTTGAGTTGATGTAGACATTGCTTAATTCATCTTCCCTTTGTAGCAGTTGCAGGACCTCAGAAACCTCTACCACCAGGATGCCAACCCTGCAGAGCGCCGAGCAGCGCAGCCAGGTGGAGCGGAGCAGGGGCCTGCAGTTTCACTCAAAAGCAGCCTTGACTACACTAGGCTGAGGGTTGAATCAATGTTTCTTGATAAAATGTTTAGAAAGTTAAAACCAAAACTAATCTGCTATATTTAATCACACTTTATCTGATCAGCAAATGGTGTATAGTCCTTCCATAGTGGAAATTCAGTCGTTCCCAAAGACTGTTTTTATTGTCTTTGGGAATGCCAGAGGTAAGTATCCTCTTTTAGATGTCAAAAAAGAAACAGGCTGAGCTGAGTTGACTTCAGCTCGCAGTTTCAGATGACATTTTGGTGCCCAGAGAGGTTGCAAATGGAAAAGAACACCTTCGTGATCCTGGATCCTGTCCAGGCGTGCCACACTGGGTAGACATCTGGAGTGTTTTCTGCTCCCACAGCAGTCTTTCGGGGTGGGTATTGGGTCCTTCAGGGCTGGGCTGGTGATGCTGTCCTCTTAGAAATTTGAATTTGGAGGAGAGATTCCGGTCTACCTTCTTCTGGAAGGTGAAACTGTAAGATTTAAGACTCAGGAACCAGAGACAGCTGGAGCTTATACAAGTCCTACATGTTTCCCTGTTTGTCTGCCCATATCTCCCTCTCCGAGGGCACAAGACCCCATAGATGTGGGCCTGTCCTCCTGCTGGCTCCTGTGCCTTCTTGCAGATCTCTTCTCCAGCACCTCCTAATGTTTCCTCCTTAGATCTGGAGACCAAGGTTATCATACATCCAAGGTTCCGTTTTCTGTCCCTCATTTGTAAAATGATGATAAAAGATCCCACTTTACAAAGTCATGTGTCCACTGGAGATAGCAGACATGAAAGACCCTGTAAGGAGCCTGGCAGACAATAGGTGCTTGTCCATTGTGGCTTTGACTGTTCTTGGCAGAAACCCCAGGAATAGCAGAGTCAATATCTTTACTTTCAGATGAGAGATGAGTCTTGGTGATTTCCTGTCTTGCCCAGCCAATGTACAGCAGGACACACTTCAAACTAGTTTTATCTGTCTCTCTCCAAAACTTTACTCTCCGTGCTGTGCTTGCCATTGTGCAGAAATCAATTCACAAGGACAGCAGGCAGCAGAATGAGAAGTATCATCTTTTCAAGTTTGGTTTTAGATAAAAATACCATGCTATTGTTTCAATCTGAAATGGAATCTCACAGTGATGTTAATATTTATGTACCTACTATGTGCCAAACCCCATCAGGAATTTTTTTCATCATGATTTGACTCCTCAGAGTCCTTAATGCAGGCATCACAATAGTCTAAAGATGAAAAGCAGTGCTGAGAGAGAGGAAATAGCTGTGGGAGTCCACACAGCCGCAAAGGGGTCACTCTGGGCTGCAACCTGACGTCAGTCTGGCTCCAGAGCGGGATGTCTTTCCACTTCCAATCCTTGTCTCCTGAAGATGAGACAAATTACCCAAATATATTTTATCTCTCATCAACTTACCTTGGAAGAAAAATCATTAAAGATATATTTTAATTGGAAAGATAGAAATCACAAATAAAAGGAAATTCCTAACATTAAAACCCTTGCCCCAGAGCAGAAATCTCTTCTGTATTCGGTAGAGTTGATGGGCTTTCTTGGTGAAGACCCCACTCATCTCAAATGGACTGATGTTCGCTCAGCAGCAGGGTGAGCTTCCACTACAGCAGGCGGGGTGAAGAACACCACTGTGCAGAGAAGCAGGCAGAGAAACCTTCCACCGGCCAATGACAGGAGGGGAAAGAAGAGTGAGGGTCCTCAGACTTGGCAAAGCCAGACGTAAATAGAAGAAACCCAAGCAACTGGAGAATAGTGAAACAAAACGGGAAAAATTGTAGAGCTTGATAATGGTAGACCGAGCCAATAACCAAACATGTTCTAACTCTGAAATTCTCCTGAATGACCATACGGGGTCTTCAGCACTTTGCCTTGTTTGGCATTCGTGATTGTTATGGACAAATGGACAAACTTGATGTTTACTCCTGAGGATGGCTCAAGCCAAGTGTTGAGATTCTGGAGATTCTATGTAAGGGTCTTTTCTTCTTTGGGAAGAAGCCACTTGAACGAAGAGTGTTGTGTTGTCTTCACTCTTGGAGAAGCCCTTGGTTTTCATCACGGTTCCCCACCAGGGCACATTGGAGGGTTATCACAGAGAAATGCGTCTGTGCAGAGGTTTAAACAAAGCATGGAGTGGGGTCTCAAAGGCCTTCTAGGCAAGGATTTATAATTAACATGAGACACAAGGTTCCCGAAATTGAATTTCATGCATAATTGCGGTGTTCATTACTGTCGATAATTACCATTGCGAAACATGAAATGTAACATGCGGATAATTCAGAGAGTGAAAGGGTTAATAAAATTATCCTTGGAATGTGGTAGCAGGGGCTGTAGGTAAAAATAACAACGATGTTGTAATAAGTTGGAATGTGTGTTCTTGTCCCGAAAGGTTTATACACACACTTATTTTTAAGCATTTGATAGTTACAGGGAAAATGTCAGGAAGACATTTTCAGAATTGCTAAAGGCCAGAGTCCTCAAACGGGCAGGTCTCTTGCGTTGTTGTTTTCCTTTTACAGGAGAGAAGGTGTAATTCCTATCGCCAGAAATGAGCACACGCACATCACGCTAGCACCCGTGCAAGGAGTAGGGCAGATACATAAGACATATTTATACCGGACTATTTTCCTGCAAGTTGATTTTTTAAAGATGTAATACTATCTGTAGACATCTTTCTCTGCCAGTATACAGATCTCTTGCTTCTAATAGTCACGTGGTGGTAATCTAGAGTGAAAGTGAATTTTAACTTTTTAAATTCCCCTTTTGATCAACAGATACGTTTTTTCTTCATGTATTTCTTGGCTATGGTGAATGATGCAACGATGGCCATCTGTGGAATTAAACCCTTGTTCAAGTGTTGGGGATATAATTTTTGGACAATGTACAAAAATTATGTGGGCTAGGAAGAAGACCTTTTTTACTTGATAATCAACAAATTTTAGTAGTTACATGAAATGTTTTCCAAGCTCAATTTGAAGTGTCAGATTCAGAAGTCGATCACTGGGGATAATAGTTAATTGGCATTCTTGGCTTCCATGGGACAAATAAGGTAGCACTGTTTATTCATGTTACTGACGTCCATGCTCAGCCAATACAGTGGGTGATGTTAGAGCCATAGCCATCAAGGCTCACTCAGCATCTACTATGTGGAGGTGACACTATACCAGCTGCACAGATGAATGGCTTCTCTTTGAGGACTTTGCAGTCTATACAGCAATCATTTCAACTTGCCCGCCACTTTAAAGTTTAAGGGATTTTTCACGTACCTTATCTTTTTTCTGTCCTCAGGGCTAACTTTGTTCCAGAAAAAAAGAACAAAATAAAACAAGACATCAGGATTTTAGGAAAGTGAAGCCCAGACATTATTTGAGAGCTCTGAATTTATTTCAGAAGCTCCAGGGTGTTGAGCAATTTTGTGGGCAAAGCCATAGCATTAGTCACAAATGGAAAATCCAAGGTCTCTGTGTGGTCCACATTCTCAGGGGCCTGGGGCATGCTTTGGTGCCTCATAACAAGGAAAGCCTTGGGTCGGTTCTGTGGAAACTTCCATTCTGTTGACCTGGAATGGGAGCGGATGTTTAGGGAGACAACCTGCACCAGCCACATTCACTCAGTTCATCAAAATTCGTGTCCCTGGTATCCTTTGGGCCCAACCTTAAAACCTCCCAGTACAGCGTGTGCCCTGCCTTCCTGCCCTCCCACTGCTGTCCAGAGAGTGCATGATGCCTCACTGTGTGTGCGAGTGTGTTGCTGACTCTGTGTGAGTGCGATCGTCTGTGTGTGCCTATGTGTGAGTGTCTCAGCTTATGTGGGTGTGAACGAGGATGAGTGTGTCTGGGTCGGAGTGTTTTAGCACGTCAGCATGTGTGTGCATGGGGGTGTGTGTGTGTAACGCATGCCTGTGCCATGGTGCACTCACACTGTGCACGCTGATGTCTCACCTCAGAAAGGGTCAACTACAGCTGTCCTGACCTTGTGGTCTTGGGCACGCAGGCTAAGGAATCATGAAAAAGTTCTTGCATTTGACTTCATAACTATAATTTGTTTTGGAGGCCCAATTATTTTTTGCCAGCAATAGTCAGGTTGCAGTATTACTTGTTACAGGTGATAAAATGATCTTCATTTCTGTTAAAATATACAGTGTTTTAAAATTGAAACTTGGGTTTCAACAGTATAAAAGTCTACACAGAGAAAAACGTTGGAATATAGAGCAAAAATTCAAGAATATTGAATTCTTGAATAGTTAAACCTCACATTTACTGAGAGAACTGTAGTTGAACTACTAAGTGAAGATGGTTGCAGAGTGACAGAGTGGAGATGTCCTCCTGCAGAGCACACTTCACAGGGAACCAAAGGCCTCCTCGTGACCTACAATCTGATACCACACGCAGAATCGAATCATCACCAGCTTCTAAATAGAGGGACAGAACAATAATTTAGAGCATATTTTCATTTGAAGGAGCTTGTGCACGATCTTAGGCCAGATCCTATGTATCAATAATAAAGAGGTCCTCAAACGATTACAAATAGAACATTCTCTATTGTGTGGTTAATCCAATTGGCATAAAAGAAACCCAAAAACCATGCAACAAGTACATTTTCAGATGTTAAAAGTAGTTGATGTGGTTTGTTAACTGTCTGTCTCTCTGATCTGTCATCTGCCTATTCTTCATCCTCCCTTCCTTATCTCAGAAGTCCAGGCATTCAGTCAACGTTGGGTCCCTGCACCTTGGCAGCTGTCCTCAGTGGGACAGGAGCTCGTGTGATCCCCGTAGCTGGGATCTGTGGATCAGCACACACCTCTGCAGCCATGCTCCCAACTCCCTCTCCCGCTGTGATGTCCTCTGCTTGTATCCAGTGCTGCTTGTTTCCTGTTCTCTGCACAGGACATGTTGCGTCCCTCCATTGGCTTCGGGGGAAGCTACCAGATGTATTGATTCATCCAGAGGCAAGAAAAGAGCAGAGAACCCTCTTCTCAGAGCCGAGCTCGTGCTATAATAACACCACGTGGGGATGCTGGGCTCTCCACAGGGCCTGCCGAGTACCTCCCTTCTCAACTATTGCCTGTGTTGATGATGGAGGCCAGCTGAGGACGAAGTCTCTTCCTGTGGAGCTGCAGGGGCTGCTAACTGAGCACCGAGGGGAGCCAACTCATGCGCTCAGTGCCAGGCACCACTCTGTTGGGCTGCCGTTCCGTGCTGCCAGTGCCTACATGGCCTCCAGGTGGGGCGGGCAGAGGACCACAGTCCACTCCCCACAGAAGGGAGAAAGGAAAGGAGGAGGAGCTTGACCTTCCTAATTCTCCAATCAGACCAGACATTCTTCTCCTGGGCCAGTGAGGGAAGGGACAGTGGGAGGCTTGACCATCAGGGTGGGGACGAGGGGAAGGCCAGAGCAGGAAGCACCAACAAACCAGAGTGAGTTCACATGGAGAGACAATATTTCCCAATTATTCAAGACCCAAGGCAAAGAAATTCCCAATTTACTATTACTACCTAGACGCTTCAAGTGCTCTTGAATATCTACATTCAGATTTATCAAGGTTAAACAATTTTGTCAAAGAACAAAAAATAAACACTTTTGGGGGCCAGCCTGGTGATGCAGCGGTTAAGTTCACACATTCCACTTCGGTGGCTTGGCATTCACCGATCGGATCCCGGGTGTGGACTTAGCACAGCTTATCAAGCCATGCTGTGGCAGCATCCCGCATATAAAATAGAGGAAGATGGGCATCAATGTTAGCTCGGGGCCAATCTTCCTCAAAAATTAAAAAATAAAAAACTAAACACTTTTGCCCGTTTTTGTAATTCAAAGGCCCATTCTAGAAGCAGAGCTCGAAAGGCAATTTCCCTGCTAGAAAGTCATTTAAAGTTCCTCTAGACTAGTGCTGCCCACTACAAATGTAAGAAATACAAGTGCAAGCCACACGTGTCATTTTAATTCTTCTTGTAGCCACATCAAAAAATAGAGCTAAATGGGTAAAACTCAGTTTAATAATGTATCATTTGTAACCAGATATATCCAATATGTCATCCTTTCAACATGCAATCCGTATAGAACCCTGTTAATGAGTTATTTTACATACTTTTCCCCACTACGTGTTTGAACTATGTTGTGCGTTTTCCACTTATACAGCGCCTCAGTGGGACTGGCCACAGTTCCAGGTTCAAGAGGCATGTGTGGCTAATGGCTACTGTACTAGACAGCACAACTCTCCAAGGTCAGCAAACTTTTTCTGCAAAACCCAGATAGTAAATATCTTAGGCTTCATTGGGCATATGGCCTCCGGTCTCTGCTGTGCTACTGGACTCTGCAGTTGTAGAGAGAAAGCAGCCGTGTATAGCACACAAAATGTGAATGACTGGGCACGGCTGTGTGCCAGTAGATGTTTACAAAAACAGGTGGTGGGCTCGATTTGGCCCACAGGACGTAGCCTCCCTGTAGACCAATAGAATCTAGCGTCCTGTTCTTGACCAATAACAATCAGTGGTATACAATAAGAATATGTCTTGTTCACATTTTCCCAAATTCCATAACAATAGTCCTATGGACTGAATTGTGTCCCTTCTTCCCAAATTTACTTGCTGAAGCCCTAACCCCCAACGTGAGGGCATTTGGAGATGGGGCCTTTCAAGCTTCATTAGGGTTAGATAAGATCGAGAGGGTGGGGCCCCCAGGATGGGATGAGTGCCCTGGTAAAGAGAGACGCCAGAGAGCTTCTCTTCTCTCCACGATCGTGAGGACACAGCGAGAAGGCCCCCTCTGCAAGCTGGAAGAGAGCCCTCGCCCGAAGAGGACCACACTGGCAGCCCGGGCTCAGCCTTCCTCCTCCAGGACTGAGAAGATACGTCTGTTGAGTCATCTAGTCTGTGGTATTTTGTTATGACATCCTTAGCTGATTAATATAAATAGACGTGTCCTTAAAAGGCAGTATAGAAAGGTAGCTTAAAACTCCCTTATTTAAATCCAAAATATTCGTTTTAAAAAGAACCTCCTTAAAAACCAAAATATATTAAATCTTTTTATCTCAATACACTTCCCTTCCCTCAATGACAAATAACTCATCTTTCCTTCCTAATTAATGATAATATGTAAAAGAAATGCAAATTAAAAAGCAATAAGCTGGTCACTCAAAATTATTAACAAACTATTCTGGCTAAGGTCCTCTTTGGTTTTGTCACCCTAAAAGTTACACTAAGGGCTCGCTCCCAGTTTCTTGTCTCTGTTTTGTTTCTTCTAAACCCAACTCTGGAAATATGCTGTCTTCTCAGCTTCACTGGAAAGTGTATGGTGAACACATTGTGCGCTTGAGATCACGGCTTCGGGCAGGAACATCTATGCATTTTTTAATCAACATCAGAGGGATATTTCTTCTCCTCTGTGAACTTTTAGCCTTCCTTTATGCTATCAGCATTTGTTTAACTCAATGATTATATTTCCTTCATGTTCTTTTTGGTACAGTGCCGCGATACTAAATTGCTAGTAGTTAATTTTGAGGGCATGACTTGTTGCTTTTTTATTTATATTTCTTCTAATAAATACTTTGCTTTAATATTTTTCTCGTGTGTTAATATTTAACACATTGTAAATACAAACTACATCAAGGCCATATTTCAACCAGCAAGCACCAATTTATCTTTTTTTTTGTTATTTTTCCCCCTTCTTTTATAGCATCCTCCCCATCTCTCCACGTCTAGTTCTAGAGAGGTGGAAAGGAATCCAGAGCCATCTTTCCCGTTTGTATTAGAAAGGATGTTTCCACGGCTGGGCTGTCCAGGAGCTGGCCAGTAAATACGACGTGCCACTAAGGCAACAGTCCTGGCAGTGGCTTGGTTTGATCTGGACGTTGAATCTCATTCACAAGAGAGAATTTTTCAGCTGGCTCTTGCTGTTTCAACCTGGGTTGCTGGCTAAGCAGCACACGCAGTTTCATTCGGTATTTCACAGGACCTTTGATAAGCTGTAAAATGATACATAGCCGCAACTGAATAACTTAAAAATTTAATAAAAAATAAGGGAAACGGATGTTGTTTTTTCTTTGAATACGTCAACAGGGAACATACTTCATGGTGTTTTAAATTTGAGTCTATATTTTGATAGAAATGCTTAATTTATCCGACACAGGTATCACTTTCACTGCTTTCATTCTGTCATGTGGTCTAAATTCCCAGCTCACATGTGCTTTGGAGGGACTAACTCAGCCTCTTTAAGGAAAAGTTCCTTGATTCAAGTTTAAAACAAACTCCTTCCAGAACTTCTCTTTCCCAGTGCCCTAAAGCACTCAACGTTAATTACTCTTCTTGTGGCCAGACATGAGACTATATCTGATCACTATCTTCCTTCATGGGGCCAAATCTTTCCTTGAATATGGACAGCACCTAAGACAACGGGAAACTCAAATAGCTAATAGATGTTCCCTATTTTCCTATAGGGACAATTCTACCAAAAGGCAGAAGGCTTAATTCCGGTAGATCAGACCTAGTGGATTCAGGCAGTCTCTGAATCAAGGCTTGAGAGGTCCAGAGCATTGCAAAGAATCTCAAATAGACCCAGCTGCATCTCTTTGATTTGCAATATAATTGAGGCAAGGAATTTCCCCAGTTCCCATCTGACTTAGTCTCTGGATGAGACACAAGGGTTCATGGCACAGAGTCCACATCCAAGGGCACGTTGCTTTACACTATACACCCAACATCTCAGCTGCCGGTCCTTCCTTTTCTATAAATAATACCTTCATTTTTCTAAACATTTTCTCCTGATTATTCAGCAGCCACCAGGGCCAGATCCTTGGGGCAGAGAGTACTCTATCGGTTTTGATTTCTCTATCGGAACTTTAGTTTAAAAGTCATTAGCACGTAGATCTTTGCCTCAAATGTTCTTTTTGGGGGAGGAGAGATGAAGAGTCAACCTAAGATAAGTAGATTGTCAATAATCGTTTTTAACAGTGATAGATTTTGTGTGTCTTCATATGTATTTTAATGGGTACTTGGGGAGTTTTGTAGGAGAGTTTCAAGGGGACTCCTTAAAAATCTTTCTCTTTTTAAGGTTTTGAGGGCACAGATAAGTGAAGGTCAGACAAGGATAATGTGAGAGAGTTGGGAGCTGTCAGCTCCTAATTCTGGAATCCTACAGATTCAGTGTGCCTTGGAGACGTTCCAACGTCTTGAGCCTGTAATAAGTGGGGATCCCACTGCTGTCTTTTGCTGACAAATGCAGGGTTATGTCTGGTTCAGTCCATGCCTCCCAATTTCCGGAAAGGGCGTGCACTCGATGGAAGGGATTTTATCTGCAAAAATTCTCAGAACAACTCCAAATACTCCTGCCCTTGAGTCTATTAATTTTTCTTATTTGTGTGTAAGTCCAGGAACATACACTGCTGTTGTCCTTTTCCTGCTGTGGAAATACCCAGTGTCCAGAGATGGCAGATACCATGAAAACAATGACATGAGTGCCCAACTCATGACTCATTCAGTCACTTTCTGACTTAGGAATTGATTATTTTGGGGTTTCAATTTGCCTTCTATTAAACCAAATTTTTACCTGGATGATACCTGCAGTAACAGTGAATTTTACCCAGCTGATACTGAACAGTAACCCTTGATGCAGTTGTCGCCTGGGCTGTCTTGCCCTGTGGAGGGAGACCAAGGCGGGGCCTGAGGCTCTTTCTTCCTGGGGACCTGCGCCATCCCCCTGCATCTTCCTGGTCTCCTGGTGCCCCTCTCTTGCTCCGTCCCTCTCTAATCTTGGATTCTAGGCCTCCTCATCTCATTCTAAGCCTAAAGCACAGAAATTCTACTCTGTCATTTTTCTATTATGTTGAAGCACATACTATACAGTAAAGGCTTACTTACTTACTAGGTACACAAAACCACGAACGAATGGGAGATACAAATGACAATTAGGTACAAAAGAGCAGTGTAATTTAAAAAGCTGTAAAAGGAAGCATGACACAGGTTAAATATAAATATATAAATAAGAAAAAAATATATATATTTGTTCCCCTCCGTTTACTCTCATGGACACTTGTTGTCCTGGCCCCCATCTGGTCCAGTTGACTCTCCCAAACAGCATTCTTGTGGACCACTCTCAGAGCCCTTCCATGAGGGGCTTCCACTCCATCTCCCTGCCCTGGGCCAGGAAGACTTACCCTTGTGGATCCTTTGCTCACGGCATGCAGGCAGAGGCCATGCACACTGTGTCCAGGCAGGCACTGTGGGGGCTGGGCGAGCCTCCTCACTGTCCCTTTCTCCCTGCTATGGTGCCGGGTGAAGCCCCACGAAGTAGCTGCTCCATCAGCTGAGGCACCAGGAGGAAAGTATGGCATGGAGGGTCACTCACTGACCCTCCCTCCGTGGTTCCGAGTTTCTGGGGTTCTCCCGGGGCAGGTGACCCAGTCTCTGGTGCAGACCTACCGTCTCCTCCAGAAGCTGTTAAGAATTCGGGTCAGGGTCTGAATTGTTTTCATTCTTATTTTCTCTAAAGTCCTAACTTAATGGCTTCAACCATGTGGACGATCAAGAGATCTTTGAAGATGGCTGGTTAGAAATTTCTTGGGTTTGTTATCCCGAAGTGTGGCACACCTAGAGCATCTTCCTGGGGCCACAACAATGTCATTTTGGAAGAAAATGCAGTCGATGAGGAAGAGTAAAAGAGGTTAGTTATTTAACACAAAGAAGCAATGACTGAAAGTGGCTCAGTACCTTCATTTCAAACATATGAAAACTCCCACACAGGGTGCTGGCCAGCTAGCCTTCTTACATTCCACTAAAGGCAGAACGAAACGAAATGGGCTTAAATGACGGCATGAAGAATTTAGGTTAGATATGGGGAATGACTCTCTGACATTGAGTTATGACTCATTAGGATAAGTTACCAAGGAAGATAATATTCTTTGAAGATGTTAATATATACATATCCCTTGACACAATGCACACGCTACGACCCGGTTGATTTTAAAGTAAAATTCCACATATCACTCCCCATTTTCCCACATAAGTCAATTTTACAGTGACAGTTGGAGTTGAGTGGGTCCCCAGGTCATCCCCATTCTGAAATGAGAGTCAATGGTCAAAAGACTTTCTTAGACTGGTCTTATTTGAGCTTCTCTGAATATTTCATTTTAACACCAGCCATGTCCCTCTCAAGGACGGCCTGTCGTCCTTGCTCATCTCCTCTGACTTCTCCTCTGGAAAGTGTCCAGGGGCAGCACTGACTGTGACAACCCCCACGACTGGATCAGTCCATCGAGGCAAAAAGATGGCCACCTGTCAACAGGGTGGCACAGGTATAGGAGTGAATTTGGGTGTCTGCATAAAGGGAAGCTCAAATCTCAAGGGGATCCAATTACAATAGTCCTCATGGGAATGAAATATGGTCGTGTATCTTTCTAATCCAGAATATCAGCTGCTTTGGTTACAAGGAGGTGAGTACAACAAGATGTAGTGAAGCGACTTTTTGGCATTGTGGAGTGTTTCAGAGGAGCCCTGACGGGATACAGCTGAGTCACCCCAAGACTCTAGGACTGTGTCTTTTAATTTGACTAAAATAAGCCTTTTATGTTTGTTTATTTTTCTCAAGATATAATATCTTTTTTCCTGTCTATTTACAATCAAGAAGGAGAGCAAACAAGCTAGTTTTACCCATTTTCAAAATGTTTGAGTATTTATTCCAAACTATTACATCTTAACTGATTCTAATTTGGTGACAGTCGGCTACTGGTATGGCCCCCAGAGCACGTTTTCCCGTCTTCTTGTTCTCCTGTTGGGCTTCTCTTTACTGAAAGGGGCGAATGAGTGATTCGAGTTGGCCCACACTTGAAACCCCCCGTCGTCCAGCCCTTCTATAGTGCGTGTCCTGCAGCAAATAGGTATTATGAGCCCGTTCCGCCAGCTTCATTGATGGGCCTGAAAAGGCGCTGACAGACACCTGCTGAGACGGGAGGATCCCTTTACATCTGCGTTTGCTGGCTTTCCCAGATCTGAATCACCCTGATTGTGTGAAACAGCCACTTCTGGAAGTGATTTTCAGCGAATATAGGTAATCCCAAATACATTTGGTTGTTTTGCTTGTTTATTTTTATTTGCTTTAGTTTGTGAGACTTTAGAGAGGAAGTAAAATATTGTCTTAGAAATATGGGGAAATTTAGGGTGATGGCCGTGAATCAGGAAAATAAAACGAGCATCTTCTCTATCAGATTATAAAAACAGGCACAGGATTAGATTGAGAATTCCACTCTAAACCCAATCCAAATATGGGCCACTTTTGTTCAAAGATCTCTGAATTTAAAAGTATCTTGGCATTTACCCAATTCACACATGTTGAAGTGAGCCCAGAAGGAAAAGGACAACATGAACATAAATGGTCCGACTTTATCCTCCCGCCATTCAATGTAAAAGCATTTCCCCTTTTTTGGGCAATTTACCAACTATTTCAGGCTGTTAAAGTTACAAACACGTGAACAATGGCTCTCAAGCCTTATTATCCAAATTACTTTTGGATAAGTTCCGCAATGAGTCTTTTGTACAAATCAAAAAAGCATTAAGATCATAATTAAGAGCATTTAAAAGTCCTTTTTTCTTTCTACCATAGAGGGTTTATAAACACATTATTATGGAATTTGACTGATTTTACAGCTTCAGTTTGAAGAACAATAACAAAACACTCTTAACAGCATCGTTTCTGGGCCTCTGTGTCTCCAAAATGAACTCATCAGAAGATAAAAATCTGCGTCTTTATATATCTTTGTTTTCTAAAAGTGAATCAGCTTTTGAACCATTCTGAATCAGAATTTTCCCAACGGTCAGGTTCCGTGGGGGGACCTTTACAAGCTCTGTGAGATGCATGGAGTGTAATGTACAAGGTCACCAAGAGGCACGGGGTGCACTGGGGGGGTGGGGGCACAAGTTGATGGGAGAGTCAGACAGACGCATGTCTGAGTCCAGAATTAACACTTTCCAGCTGTGTGGTCTTGAGAAAGTTGCTTACTTTCACTGAGACAGAATTTATTCAGTACAACATAGATATCAATATCTGTCTCACAAAGTTGTCAGGTTTACAGATAACATACATAAAGATTTTTAATGCCCAGAAGGTCTTTAATAAATAATTTAATAACTTTTATACAAATACTCAACTTGGCCATTTTCAGGGTACATTTGACTGCACGTCCAAACAAAGATGCTATTGGGAGGCTCCGTGTGGTTGAATCCTATCAGAGCACCCTGCAGAGTTCCAGGACTCAGCAAACTGGGCATCTCTCAAACCCAGCACGACCTCAGGAGGTTTCCACAGCCAACCATGCAGACTGAGTCTCGGAAAGTTTTTAAAATATCCTTTCCATGGTCACAATGTGTCAACTGAAGGACCGGTTGCTCTCTTTGAACTTCTGTCAAAAGCTTTAGGAGCCAAAGATGAGCCATAAGAGTACATTGCGACTTTGATCTGGTAGGACAAAGTTCTGACTGAGTGGCAATCACTCACCAGCGCGCACATGTGTGATGGTGAGAGTGGGTATGTAGGAGCATATGTGAGTGTTTATATGCGAGTGTGTCTGAGTGTGAGTGTATGTGTGTCAGTGTTGGAGGGTGTGAGTGATGGAGTGGGTGTGGTAGGTGGAGGTGAGCCTGCTTTAGAGAGTGGCATGGATTATGGTTCTTCTTCACGCAGCCTGAGCACAGGTTCTAACAGAACCACAGGCCCTCCTGTGTCTAAAATGGACCAAAGCTCAGACTGAAGTTGAAGGGGAGGGTTCCGTGAAGCTGCACAATACCTGCTTCTCACCTATTACCTGCCACATCCTAAGAGAGCTCCCGACAGGTGATATGGGGCCCAGTGACATCCTGCACGATATTAAAACTCACCAAACACCTGAAAACCTATGTGAAAATTGTGGTACTTTGTTACTATTCTAAAAAGTATACAACATTACACATGTATTTCAAGACACGCATGTGTGAATCTATGTGGTGAGTTCTCTCGTTGGCCGACAGCAATGGCTAAGAGAGGAACCCTTATCCCGATATTCAAGGCCCTTTTTTTGAACTTCCTTAAAGTGAACTGGCCAAAGTTCACCTGGCTTCTTGACACAAACACCTTCAGTACCTTTGTGACTGCAGGAGTTTCCCAGGGCTGCCATAATAAAGTACCATACACTGAGTGACTGAAACAACAAACATTTCTTTTCTCACAGTTCTGGAGACTAGAAGTCTAAGATCAAGGTGTTGGCAGGGTTGTTCCTTCTGAGACCTCTCTCCCGGGCTTGCAAATGGCCATCTTCTTCCTGTGTCCTCACACGGCATTTCCTCTGAGTGTCTGTGTCCTGATCTCCTCTTCTTGCAAGGACACAGTCCTTGTATAAGATTAGTATTAATTAGTATTAGATTAGGGCCCACACTAACAGCCTCATTTTAATTTGATCAGCTCTTTAAAGGCCCTATCACTGACACAGTCACATTCTGAGGTATTGGGGTTAGGATTGCAACTCCGAATTTGTGGGGACACGATTCAGCCCATACCACTTTCTTATCTGTAACACTGATTCTCACATTTTAACGTGTGTGCATCTGGGTCACCCAGATAGCTTGCTGGACCTCGCCCATCCCCAGCTTTGGATTCAACAGATCTGGGTGGGACAGAAGAAAATACATTTCTGACATGTTCCAGGAGATGCTGGCACCAATGGTGTGAACACCACAGTTTGAGAAACACGGATTTAAAATTATATCGTCATTGAGAAGAAATAAGGCCAAATCTGTGGTCCACATGACTAGTAAAGGGTTGAATTTGTTTTCATAGAAAATGTTGCAAGGAAAGCCATCCTTCTCCTGTTCTTCTTATCTCTCTAGATACGCTTCTCAATTTGAACAAAAATTGATGCTATTTTGCTCCTAATATGAAAACACACACTTGAAATTGCAAAGGACAATCTAATAAATCTTGGCAATCTCTCACCTGATAATAGGCATAAAATAGTTAAAAATCAGAAAGAAATCTTCTGAAGAAATCTGGATCTTAGCACGAAAGAGTCTGGAATGCCATGGCCTTTATTGGGATCGCCGTGCTCAAAACCAGCTGTGAGAAATCAGCGTGGGGGCTGGCAAATATTAACCACATTTAAAAGTGCTTATCATTTTCTTTCTCACTTTTTCTTGCTCTTGCCTGTAGAAACTTTGCTTGTTATTGAACCTGCCCCACTCTTTTAGAAAGGATATACACTGGAGTGCAGTGTGGACAGAGCAGAAAGCTGGCCGTAGAGACCTGTCCATAATAGTTCACGATACAGAGAAGTCTTCGAGGTTGAAGAAATCTGACCAGGGCTGGTCATTTTTTCCCTCTGCTGACTAAATTATTATCTCATGATGATTTTATTATAAAATTATTGTATGGCAGATATTATAAAATAAAAAATAAAATTTTGCATTATATAAAATATTATAAAATAGTATTGTCTCCTTTAAGAGGATAACGAGTCTTACCCTATTATTTTTTTTAATGATTGGCACCTGAGCTAACATCTGTTGCCAATCTTCTTTTTTTTCCTTCTTCTCCTCCCCAAAGCCTCCCAGTACATAGTTGTATATTCTAGTTGTAGGTCCTTCTGGTTGTGCTATGTGGGACGTGGCGTCAGCATGGCTTGATAAGCAGTGCCATGTCTGCAGCCAGAATCCAAACCTGTGAAACCCTGGGCCACCAAAGCAGAGCATGCGAACTTAACCACTCGGCCACTGTCCGGCCCCCTAAACTATTTTCTAACCACTGTTAAATTTGGATGTGGTTGACTTGAATCTCTCAGCTAAGCAAGTGGAAAATGCGTGCTTGTAAAGAGATGGTTCAGTATGCAATGACAGCCCAGCACACAGACTTGAGCTGTTGCTTTAAATATCCATGCAGAAGGTAAACTTTATCAACACATATTAGATACTGTTTGGCTTTCCCTAATAATAAACCAAGAAGTTATATCGTGAGATCACCAGAGGCTGGAAGCACATCATGTACATTGTTTAATTTTATCCACCCTGAAAAATTCAGGCTGAGTATATGCGACCATTCAGAGAAGACCCATCACATGAATGAAAACTTTAATAATTCAGTCATTGACATGCTCCCTATACACTTAACGTTGCATAGATACAGCAATCAGTGAGCAAACAGATTTCCCTTAGTGAGCCCTCCATGGAAGGGAATCCATGGCCCAAATGATAATAAAATGCAGTCATCCTCTTCAATCCATTGCCTTAGATGCTCATTGGTCCTCCTGCAGTTGTGTGCTCTTGAATGAAGCCCGCACATCTGTTGCCAAGTTGCTGTCATCTCTAAGACTGGCCAGGCAAGAAAAGCTTACAATAAGGTTAGTCTTTCCTATGATCAACAATCTGTTTTTGTGCTTTTGATTAAAATTTAATAAAAAAATATTTCAGCAACGCGAAGACTTGTTAAAAGCAGGTGAGGAAAGATCAACATTGATTCCACACAAGACTAATCTCCCTCTCTCTCCCCTCTCGAATTCCCTATTCATCTGGATGAGTCGGGGTCCTAGGAAACGCGGCCTTGCCCCTTACAGGAGGATCCCTTTCACTCCACATCCAAGCCCTGAAGGGATCTACAACTTGATCTGGGAACTCCTACTTCCCGGCTCACCTACTGAAACCAGAGTCTTTTTTCCAGCAGCTGCAGAGACACAAAATTCCATTGAGTTGGGGGGAGGGTTTCCTAGCATCTTCTGTGCAGAAATCCACCCTGTGCAATTCAAGGAAGTATAATTCAAGAAGGACAAGGTTGAGCCAAAGTAAACCCCAGCGTCTGACCAGGGAAATCCCACTGTGAGTGTGGAGTTCAGGCCACGCAGACGGCTGAGGCCAGAGGAACTCCCACTGTGGTGCTTCACCATGAGGACAGTGTGCAGCTGAGACCACCGCATGGCCTGCCTGGGGACAGCCATGGGGAGTGGAAGGGCGCCAGGCGCACACTGTCCCCAAACTCTCCAAGGATGCGGGGTTTGTTGGGAGCAAAGGGCCAAATCTTGGTGGTGTGAAGCTTCGAACAACAGTACTCTGAGAAAAGAATGTCCTCCGAAGAAAGGCTTAAGTCCAACTCGTTTACTTTCCTGCTCCTAAAAACTAAGTTTGTTAAATAATGCATATAACATGTATCTTTGCATATATGTATGTGTTTCACATGCATGTGTATCCGTATATATATATTTTTTTTTCTCCTAAATTTGGAAAAATAGGCCATGACTGATTATGTATAGTGAAGGAGAGATGGGAAGAGATAAGGTGGGAATAATGGAATAAAGAAGAAATCATCTAGACAGGGAAGAGGAGAGGAGAGGAAAGGAAAGACGTATATGCTCTTATGAACCCAGTACCCACCCTTCTGAAAAAAAAAAGGAAAAAAGAAAGAAAAATCATCTGAATGACAACATCTGTGATTAGAGCAATGGATTTCTGAGGGTGTATCATAAAAATCAAGCCTAGAACTGGCCTCAGAAACTGAATACATATATATTATGTATGTGATTAACTGTGCCTAAATTAACCTTATCGAATGGGTGGGAGGTGGTCTAGTGGTTAAGATCCGGTGCCCTCACCACCCTGGCCCAGTTTTGTTTCCTAGTCAGGGAACCACACCTCTTGTCTGTTAGTTGTCACTGTGGTGGCTAACTGTTCCTGTGATGCTGAAAGCTATGCCACCAGTATGTCAAATACCAGCAGAGTCACCCTTGGTGGACAGGCTTCAGTGGAGCGGATTAAGACAGACTACTTCAGAAAAACCTGGCCATGAAGAAACCCTGTGACTAGCGCTGGAGCATTTTCTACTACAGCTCAGGAAGGTTAGAGGGTGGCGGGAAAAGAGGGGGCAGGACTCTGCTCTGCTGTCCACTAGGGCTCTAGAAGTCGAATCCACTTGAGTTTAGCTAAGCTCTAAGACACCATTCTTTCTCTGCCTCTGGTCTCTTGCTGCTGGATATCACACTTCTCTGGGTGCATGCACCCCCCGCATGGACAAAGGCTCTCCAGCCCACTGGCTCCTCTGTGGCCTCTGGCCTTTTCTGGAGTTTGGGGCAGCCTCTGTCCTGGTGCCATTTTCTCTGATAACCAGGATCTCCCAAGGTTTTGCTTGTTATCTGTTGATAAAGTCCACTCAGCACGGGTGGACATCATTGTCCAGTGCCCACACCCCTGACCCTCCAGGAAACTGCTGCCAGGATGTGCAAGACACTGAGTCTTCTGGCCAGTGCTTTCCTGGGCCAGCCAGCACCAGCTCTCTGGCCATGCTTGCGATGGGCATTTGGAAGATGTCTGCATTCTCCAGGGCTGCTTTCCTTTGGATCTGCTCATGTTTCTGCAAGTTGTTGTTTTTTTTTTTTTTAAGTGGCTGTATCTGTTGTAGTCCTCCTGAATTCAGTAACAGAAGGCAGAGACACTGACTCAGGGCCCCTTCTCACTTAGCTTCGGATCTCTCTGAGTCCCAATCTTTGACCAGCAGGGTGTTTCTTCTCTATGGCCCAGCCGGATGGCCCAGCTGCACCCTTTCCACTCTGTACCTCCTTGTATGAACTCTAGGCTCCTTGGAATTCAGTCAATGAGCTTCTGATTCCAGACACCCAAAGCATTACCTTCCAAGACACTTGACTCCAAAAATCCACCCCAAAGTCGGTTGACTTCTTTATTTCAGGTTGTACCCATCATTCTTAGAAGGCAAGGAGTACCCCCAACTCAGTGGGTGTAGGTGAAATGACTCAGAAAGTACGTGGAAAAAGAAAAGCTTTATGATCTCTAGATGCACATACCACCTCACTGTTCAGGTGTATCTCTACGGTCTTAAGAATTCTAGTTCAAATTCATTTTATTTGGAAGATGGCTCTCCCAATATTCTTTCTCTCTTTCTATCCTCATTCTTTCTCAGCCACTGGGGTCAGTTTACTAACTTCTATCACAGAGTACAAGGTAAGGAGACTCACCAACATCATTCTAAGGCATCACCAACTTACACTCCAAGTCTAGAGAAAATGTGAGTATGGAGGCCTCTGTCTCTCTCTCTTTTTGATATATACGTGCGTGTATGTGCATGTGAGTATTTCACCCATTATATTGTCTACTGAGGAAATAGGGAATAGAGTCAGGGAAGGAAATTTGGTGCTGATCTCTTACAGATTTTAAATCTTTACATGTGCGTATAGAGAAGAGGGCAACAAGTATTAGTAGAGAAAAAGGATGTAAAATCACAAGGAGAACTATTCCATATTTTGATTGTGGTGGTGGTTACATGACGGTATGCATTTGTCAAAACTCAGAGCTATACACCAAAAGGATAAATTTCAGTTTTGTAAATAGGAAGTGAAAGCTAAGGAAGGATATGAGGGGGGGGGGGGGAGAAGAAAACATCATTTAAGAATTCAGATAGACATCCATGGGTGGGGTGAACTTCTGGGCTAGACCCCAACTCTGAGTTCAGAGGAACATCCGAAGCTTAACCAAGTCAGACAGAACCTATTTTCTGATGTCCTTGAGGAAAGGAGATTCCATCCCTTTCCATGGTAACCCATTCCAGCCACAGGAAGTTCTTTATATCTCAAATTATTACCTTATGATACAGTTTATGATCATTTCCGCTCATGTCTCCCCCTTGCCCACAGAAGACAGAGAGCAGCTGGTCACCATCCTTGGAGAAACATCCGCTCCTTTTCCTGAACGTCATTCTCAGGTTGGCTGTCAACCATCTCATCATTAAACTCAATATGTATAGTTCCTATAACCTTCTGGAATTCTTGCCAACTCATTAATCATTGCTCATGTTCTGTGCATAACAGTGAACACGGGGCTTTAGGAAAGGCCTGGGTCGGATCACAAAGGGAGGGCGTTGCACTTCCATGATTCTACCTGCCTTTCTGTGCAAGCCAATTCCAGCACTCCTTATATCAGTCATACCACATGATCGAAACATGCACTTGTTGAATTAGTCTAACATCCAGCTCCTATGGAATATACACTTTAATAGGTCATTGGCATTTGCAGAGTAAAGACAGAAGATTGCTAGGATGTTAAATAAGATCACATAGAAGGCTCCTAAACTAGCTCAGAGCACACACAGAGGCCTTTAGCCCCTAAGTAACCATGTCAACGAGGTCTCCAATTTGAGGAGTTGTGGAGGGCTGGAGAGGTATTCCTGTAGAATGCTAAAAGCCCACTGCATTATCTTTTGTTTCCAGTAGTAACATTATTTTATTAATTGTGAAATGTTGTGTGTGTGGTTATGTGTTTGTACACCTGTGTGTGTCCTGTGTGAATGTGGGTGGTGTTTGTGTGAGAGAGTGCCTGTGTGTTTATGTTTGAGTGTTGACTCTGCGTGTGTGGGAATGTGTGTATGTGTATATTCACATATGTATATGACGCTTTGGGAGGAGGAAACCTCTTCACAAAGCTGTTGTCAGGAGTTTCAATCCAGAAATTTGAGGTTTACTTGATTCAGATGCTGCTTCATAATAAGATCCAAATTGCGCTTAATTTGGGAATATTTCAGCTAAGAACACACGTGAGGTGTCTGTGTTGCTGTTGTTCATGTTGGTTGTTTGCTTCCCCTTCCTAATCGGTGTCTGGATGTGGAGACCCTCGGTGTTTAATTCCTCGAGGCCTCTTGACCTCCCTTTCAGACTCACCCCTCCACTGATGCTGAGCTTCCCACCAGACTCTTTCCTGGACAGTATGACAACTCGCATTTACATTTCTCCTAATTCTCACCCGCACACTTCCATTCTAACCCTCACAGCTACAGCATTCCCACATCCCTCCATCCAACAAACTCTCCGGATCACCTTCTCCAAAGGCCTATAAATCAAGTCCTTAGAACGTACAGCCCACATCCTCAAGGACTTGTTGTCTGATGGGTTTGAATAAATAGAGTCATCACATGATTAGGTGTGAGGAGCTAAGATGTAGGTGGACACATTAAGCGCATTGGAGAGGACAACAACCAGAGGACGTGGTAAAGCTGAGACTGAGGAGGATGAAGAGATGTCAGCCGGGTGCAGAGTAGGAGGAGAGGGCATTCCTCTGGGAAGGGGTCCAGCGGTCAGAGAGAGGTCAGAGTCGAGGTGGGAAGGGCAAATTCCATTCAGAGAATGAAGAGTCTTATAACCCAAATGAGATACTTTGGCGTTTGCTCTGAAAGTGAGGGAAGTCCAGGGGAGGTTACTAGCAGGGTAGGGATATGGTTGCAGTCGAGAACATCATCGCTGATGCCATGGAGAGAGGGCAGGGGTGCAAGGCTGGAATCAGGAAGACCAGGGAGATTGGTGTCATGAACCAGGTGAAAGGATGGGAGGAGCCTGAACTTGGGCAGTGAAGGAGCTAGAGAAGAGAAGCAGATACACATGAACAGCACTTGGGTGCTGGATTTAACAGGGGACCGAGGAAAGAGGAAGGGGAGTAAAGGATGATGTGTTCATCTTGGCCACAGTGAATCCGAGATGTCCGTGTCTCATCAAAATGGAGATGAACGGTCGCTGGATCTTCTCTCCATGTTTGCCCTGCCATGGCCCACGTGTGGCCCTGGTTCTCTTACCCCAAATTGCTACATTTCTCACTGGCTGCACTTCTTTTCTTCAAATGTTACCAACATGTCAGCTATTTGCACATTTCATAGTGCATACCTGGTATATGTCCAAACCCACTTTTCATCCAATAGATATATTCACCCTTTTGGTACCCTGCCTTTTATTTGGTGTTTAATACTGAGTCATATTTTAAGCATAGTTTACATTTTATTTCCGAAACATAAACACTACCAACCTATTCAGTGAGCTGTTTTTTTTTTTTTAAATGGACGCATTTGAAAAAATTTTTTAATTGAACTATAGTAAAGACAGATCTGGTTAAATAACTGAGTTGGGAGTCAACTGATCAGTGACCTTGCACTGCCCTTGACAGAGATGTGTTGCAGGATGCTACAGAGCCCAGTTTTTGTAGATGAGGAGGAACTTTCAAGGCAGAGGGGCATCTCCTCTGCCTAGTCTGGCACCGGAATCATACCTGTTATTTCTCACTCCATCCAGGTGCCTGTTTGGTAGACTCAAGCAGGTTTGTAAAGATAGGATCCTATGCCAACAACAAAAAGTACATTTGAGAATGTGTAGAGTCATCTACAGAATAAATTAGGGTACAGCTTATTAAAGAGTTAACTAGATCCAATACCAGAAGAGTGATACTTGCTCTCAGCAGTATGCATTCTAATACACAGGACCTCTTTGGTACAATCAGGTGGTAACATGAATTGCAAGTATCTTTTCTCTAAGAAACTAGCAAAAACGTTAGCTGAGCATTATACAAGTGGGGAAAAAAGTATTTCTACTTTCGCCCCGTCGGCATTCTTTTCCTTCTCTACGCTGTTCCGTGTTACTTGAGCATCACCTGCTTCTTACGGGGTTCTTCACTTACCCCAGTGGTTGCTTCTCATACCAGTGGCGATATACCGATTGCTGAGCATTGTCAGTCTCTCAAGGTCCTGAACATTTTCTCTTTAAGCACGAAGCCTTCTTGCATTATAGCTCTGGCTACTGCTTCATGTGACTTGCTCCTGCAGGTATCGGCGAAAGGGCTGCCCAACAATACCCAAGAAAAACAGGGGTGTCTTCTCTTTTTCTGGGAAGGCTCGCATGGATCATGCCTATTGCTCTAGGCTAGAAAGGGCTCCCTTTCCTTCTACTGAATTGCTTTTTTGCACTGCTGGGCTTCACTAAGCTTTCCTTCTGAGTGAGGTTTTTAAGCCCCCCTAGATGTTGGAGGGGAAGTAAAATGCTTCCAGATCCACTACTGGCGGGAGATGACTTTCCTGCTGAACAGAAATCTTTGGCTCTTCGATGCTTCCTTTTTATTCCATGTCGAATATGTCACCTGTTCCTCACCCCACACTTGCCTCGCTGACAGCCATAGGCTGAGCCCTGACCAAGCAACCGGTCTCTTGCCTAATTTTCCCCCAACGTTTCAGTGGATAGTTCACATTAACTCTTGAGCACAGGTTTATCAAACACGCAGGTGGCAGGCAGAGCAGGAGTGTCGCCCTGACTGGTGTCAGAAGAAGTGAATCTCAGTTTTGATTCTATGAGGAGAAGCCCTGCTCTGGGACATTAACTCCTCTCTGGTCCTTTGATTTTCTCATCTTTCTCATTTAAAAAGTTAGTTAAACAAGGTTCCCACCTTGTCCATCTAGAAGCTCATCCTAACAACTGTGCTAACGTGTTCCTTCTTGGATCTAATATTAACCAGTAGCTAGTCTTTAGGTGTCAAGCAATGTGCTGGGCACCCGGGCCTACAGCAGGTCCTCATTTAAGGGAGCCTTGCTGTAGTCCTGGGCAACAGGGTCCCCACTTCCTGACCATTCCTGTAGCCCATCAGAAGCATGGTGTGCCTATAGGAGGAGAAGCAGGTTAAGAGAGAAAATCCTATGAATCTCGGGACCCTTATGTCACCCAAGCTTGAGCCAGATTTAACTGGAATAAGAAAAGGAATAAATCAAGGTTTTGAAAATTTGTTTTGTTTTCCCCCTTATTTTTAAACTGCTTTCTACGAGTCAGGCATTGTGATAAGCAATTTATATAGTGCATTTCATTTAAACTTAAAAGGAAGCCTATGAGATAGTTATTATTATTATTATTGTATTATCTTACTTCTCATTTCAGAATCGGGGTTTGAAGCCAGAATTGTGAGTCCAGAGTGCAGGTGCTACAGGTGTGTCACCAGACCAAGTCAGTCCCAGAGGCAAATAACTTCAAAGCATCATGTCAATTTTCCCAGAAATTAAAAAACATTTTTAGTTTCTGAATCCACTGAAAATAAGAAAGTAGTAATTCTATTTTGATCTTGACAGGAAACTGGCACTTCAGAAAGAATAAAGTGAAACCCACAATGCTATAGAACTCAAAACCACGATAGAGCTTCATTCGATGGAGCCACTGTCCCTCGGGCGCCCTTGTGCAGAACGAGCTGACCAGCAGGATCGTTGCTCACAGCTTGTCCAGGGAAGCCTGCAGGACACCTGGTGTCTGGATGCCCAACTCAAACAAATGCCAATGTAATACGATATAGGGAATGAACGTATTTTGCACAGAGGAAGATTTTAAGTGCAGAGGTTTTTTTAGACACTCAACACCTGGTCAATTAATGCATAATCATTCAAAAAACATAGAACATTTTCAGATAGTGACCAAGGACCCTTCCAGCCTTTTACTTCGTGTCTCCCTTGTCTTCTTGAGCTGGAGCCAGAAAAGTCTGCTTTATACAGGAAAATACACATGGGAGTAGAACACAGCAGAGACAAGGTACATCACAGAGATGTCACCTTCAAAATGTACCAGCTGTTAAATAAGAAGTTATGATGCACCGTCCTGTTCCTGCCCTGTCTTTACACAGATGTGAGGTTGGTAAACATCCATTTCCTCACAGCCTGGCCACTAAACTTAGAGGTAAAAATCTTGATTTACAGCTAGATATAGTGCTTCAGATTTCTCTGTCAGTCTGTCTGTGTGTCTGTGTGTCTGTCTTTTTAACGGCAAGTGCAGATCCAGAATAAGGGAGAAACATCACCCGCTCAGCTGGATGGAAGTTAAGGACTTCTCAACTCCACAGATGACTCGTTAGTGGATCTGCTGTCTGTTTCCCAGAAAAACAATCCCAAGACCTCCATCGCTTGTAGCTCTGCCACCAGACCAAGGGCCACATCATGGTGCATATTTGTGAAGGTTAAGGAATAATTGGAGGTCTGTTAACATCACCCCCCTGACACTCCTGCAGAAATTGAGTTGTCTGGGTGGCATCTCTCCAGGGAGGTATTTTGGGTTCTTTGGTTCAAGAGAAACTGGGACCAGGGGCCCTGAGCATTTTTCCACTGAGCAGGTGGGAAAGACTAAGGATGCAGTTGGGCAAATGTGGTGATGTTTGTCCCTCGGCCATTGTAAAAGATATTGACTTTCTGAGATATCCTAACAATTATTGCAATTTATTGGATATTTGCTGATTGACCATCATCTCCATTTTCCAATAAGACAGAAAATTTTCTTTCACCAATTTCTGGACTCATAGATGAGCTCAAATGTGAAAATGGCAGACTATTCTCAGGGCATTTCTCAAGTCTTTGCTCACTCAGCCTAGAGCTCTAGCTCAAATGTGGTAGCCAGACGCAACCCTGAAGGCTGCATACATGGCAGGGTCAGGGTGTGGCGTTCTGGGCCACGAGCGCTTCTCGGTGGGTTGTAAAGCACATCATATCTGCTCACCCTTGGGTCCCAGGTTACCGCAGGCGCAGGTTCCAAGGAAATGTGATGGAAGGTCACCATGGTCATCACCTGTCCTTACATAAAATAGACTGTGTTTTTTCTGGATTGTGACTCACCTCTGGGGTAAACAGATTCTAGATGTAAAATGCTACAGGAGAAGACAGGGAAAGTGAACATGAGACTTGGCTACAAAAAGTTCTAGAAAGTCAAGCAAGTGTTAAAAAGAAGAGAGAAAGGGAAAAAAATCCTTTAATTTGATTTAAGTTTGGATTCTCTTTTCTGAAGAAATTACAGAGAAGATGTTCTGACATTTGCCCACAGAATATTAGAGATGTTGGATAAGTACAGGATGCTCAAGATCAGCGAAGAGGAATAAGAAGAATCTCCTCGTGTTTCTCCCGCCTCCGCCTCCTGGCCCTGGGTGTGAACACTGAGGACTCATGTGGAAGACTTCAGCCCCCTCACGTTGTGCCTGAGGTCCCAGAAAGTGCTCAGACCAAGTAAGACTCCAGCAAGGCCAACACCAACCACTCCATGCGACACCAAGGGATGAGGCATAGGGGCCTAAACGTGCACTTGGGAATACTTAGGGACTTTCAGGCTGAGCAATTTCTTACACTGAAAATTAATGATATTGACATTTAATTATCACTCCCAAGTTGACTTTCTTCTATTTCAGGAAATAAGCAAAAGAATGTGCTTTCTTCCTAGCATCTTTGAACATCACCCTTTCAATTGTTTTATTGAAGTCTTATTTCTTCCTTTAAGCTCTGCTTTAAAGAAACAACATTTCTCACAGTTGAGCAGAGGGGAAACAAAGATAGTATGATATTTTCAGCTCAAAAGTGCCTTCTCCTACCCTCCTCCAAGATTCTGCTCTGTACAACAAAAAAGAAAGGAAAGGAAAATAAAGGACTACACCACGTGTGACAGAGCAATTAATGACGATGATTAAAATGGGAGCTGCCATTGATCTCGCAGATACCAGGAATTCTGCTATGAATTTCACATTTATTCTTTCAGTTAGTTTTTACAATGAACCTGTGACATGGCATTATTATCCCCAGTTTAAGGATCGACAAGATTGAGGAACTGAGCAATGCAATAACTTGCCCAATCTCTTGGGGTCCAGTAAACACTGCAATCAGCACTCAGATAACGTCTCCACTCCTGTGGTGGGTTGTCCATGCTGTGAGAAGCAATGGGGTTTGCATGGTGTGTTCCCAACCAACACCATCAGAATAACTCTGAGGATTCTAATTTATCTGGGCTATTAAATTATTTTAAGAGCAGCCTTCCAAATAGTATGAAGGGTTAGTTTTTGAAATATGCATGAGAGAAGAACCAGTTGCTGTGCAGCATAAGTAAGATTAAAGAATCTAAGTTGTTGGTTCATCCATGAAAGCCCTCAAAGTAAGATCGTGTTTGCCCTTTCACTAAAAAGACCAGGACGCAAGCAGGATGCCAAACCGCAAGAGCACCAAGATACTTTGCACATATTTAAATGACAGTTAAGGGCTCAGTGTAATGCATTCTGATTTACGGACCTTGGCTAGAAAGAAAGGCATCTGGCAATTTGTCCCTCGCTCCCGTTCCTTTGGTCTGGCTCTTACTCTATTTGCTCCTTGAAGTCAAGTTTCTGCAAATTGTAACTTTGTGTTTCCTGAACCTGGAACAGTGTCTGGAAATTTTTAGGAGCTCAACAAACATGTGGGTAAGTGCATGGGCAGGCGAGTGGACAAGGGCACAGTTGAAAGCCTGGCCTTCCCTTGGATGTAAACCCCCGGGCAAGGGGCTGGCCTAGAAATTGCTCTTCCGGATGCCAGGTATCATGTTCGTGCCTGGCCCATCTTACTGTATGTGATTCTCTCAGCTGATCACTCCTAGGAGGTCGAGGTCCCAAATCGAAAACGAACACATAAAAACAGACAGACTTTCCTTCTCCTCTGGTTTCAGCAAACTGTGATTTATGAGAATATATTAATTCTAAGAGTGAAGATTAAATTTCTTTATGACTTATGCACTGGTGGTAAGGTTTAAAATAAGTGTCTATTGATTAATCTACCTATCTAGAATTATTTCACTCTCTGCACAAAATATTTGTGCTCGTATTTGACTTAACTAATACTTTTAGTCGTTGGCTTCCACAGAAAGTCTAAGTATTATTCCAGGGAACCAATATACACCACAGACGGAAAGTAGAGAGTGAGGGGCAGGGAGAGGGAGAGATGGAAGGAGTTAATTGATTAAATAGGAGGCATAGTCAGAAAAAAACACAAAAAGTCAAAAGTGGCAGAGGGAAGAGGCACGGCTTGCTGTAGGGTGGAATTCCAGTAACTCTGCGTGGAACCCAATAGAGCTCCTGGCCGCTACTCTCACTGGGCATCACACCCTACCCCAAGAGGTTGTCACTGTAAAATGAAATAAATGACATATTGGGGTGTGCATGACAGTGACCACAGGGCATAAAGAAGCCAGGTCTTGCCAACATCTGTTCCGATCCATGTGCGGTCCGATAAGTCTCAGCTCCCATGTTGCAGAATCCTGGTTGTCAGGGGTAGGGGACATCTCAGGCATATCTGCAACGACAGTAGAAAGTATTGGCAAAATAGAAAACATTAAAAATAAGGCTTAGAAGATAGATAATTTTCCCAAAGAGATCAACTAGTAGAAAGAATCTAGAAGATGTGGCTTTCATCCTGGCTTTTGGCAAATCACTTCCTGTCTCTGGGCCTCATTTCCATGTGTTGGTTGACAGTGTCATTATGGAGGCTAATGCTCAACCAAGATGGATGGAAATCCACACATTTTTCCTCGTAAGTCAAAGTAAAGAAAGCAAAATAAAACAGAAGCCATTGCCCCATTTTTACCCCACCTGGCCCAGGACACCTACACACACAATAATCTTGTTCTACAAAAGAATAGGAAGAAATCCAAGACTTCCTGCCCTGTGGAGGCAGGGAGCTTCAACAACAACAAAATCCTGGCTCTTTGGATCTGACTTTCTCCCTGGAGAGGCACATGAGTTGATGGCATCGACTGATCTTCGTAAGGAAACCGTAAAGTCCTCTTCCCCCTAACTCTAAGAAGGGTTCCATTTTGTGATTTAAAGAAAAAACGAATAATCTGATTAAAGATAGTCTTAAAAAGATGAATTGCATCTGCACTGAAATGTAGGGTGTCCTTCATCTGAAGTGATCCGACTTCGGAGCAGGAGACACATGCTCACAAAGTTGGAAGAGCAGGCTGTTCTCTATACCATTTCTCCTGATCTCCATTTATTCCTTCAGTCACAGAAACCATGTGTTTGTAAAAAAAAAACACGTCACAATCAAAGTGTGGATGTGTCAGGATTACATATTATAGAATCACTGGGTTTTCATTTCCTATTGGGGGTGACAAACAAAACATGTTGCATTAGGGTTGGTTTCATAAGACAAATTCAGTAACTAAATACAGGTCTGTGATTGGGCAAAACGATCAACTGAAAGCCCTCTGCTGCATTGCCTACTCATGAGAAGCTCTGCCTATTCACCAGATTCAGAAAGTGCCCATCCTCTCCATAGGCAGACAAGTCACCTTGTCAGCTGCATGTATTTCATCGAGGATTCACAGCACACCAGAAAGGACACGTCAAAAAATGCAGACTGGTGCTTAGACCATGTGGTGCTTAAACCATCTATGTGAAATCAAGAAGGAACAATTGAAGGGGTGCTCTTTGAAAACATGATTCCCATCATGAACTCAAAAACCACAGGACAGGTCTACGCGTGCACGGTGAGGAGGAGGCCAGAGAATCATGTAAATTAGCTGTAATTGGATGCTCTGTGTCACTCTGTGGGGTGGACGTAAGGCCATGTTCGGACGAGTGGAGGGTGCTCTCTAGCTAAGAGCCATGTCTCATCCCTGAAAGTGCCTCACAGTGCCCCACTCTCAGACTCCAGATCAGACCCACTTGGCACTCATCAGTTTCCCCCCATGATAGCATGAGAGGAGAGGAGAGAGCATCATCTAGCCTCGTCACAGGCTGTTCAAGAAGTCCATCCACCTCCCCACAACACAATTCAGTACTGAGTCCAAGTCACCTGCTCAGATCCCACCAGGAAACCCTCCATGGTCTGAATGTCCTTTCTGCAATGCGACCCTGGTCCCCACCTTCAGAGCCCACTAGTAAGGCTCTAAAAATCCGAACCACAGAAGCCAGGACTTAGGGCATTAGCCCCTCTATTCCCACGAAGCTTCTGGCCTCCTTGCAAGCAGCATCTGAGCTCTTTATCCTAAGGAGTGTTAGGAATGGAGCCTGATTGGGCCTCCACAGAAGCTCCTGCCACCTCTGGCCCAGACTCAGAACTGAGAAGTCATGACACAATACTTCCCCAAACAAAGAATATCTGCCTCAAGGAGCTTGCTATTATAAAAGGCAAATTTATTCTTTCTTAGAAAACTTAATAAGTAATAAGAATAGTAATTGCTGCTGAACTAAGCACTCAACTGCATTTGGGGGTGGGTAGGTGGTCGACTCTTTACCATCTGGAAATGTTAGCTCTGTAGCCATGAGGTAGCACCCAAGTTACTAATTTATATTTTCAGAAGAGAGGAGGAAAGACGATCGTCTTAAAGATATTGTTCCTACCGATTTCTGGCTTGTGATTCAGGCAGTGCCTCTGTTTTGACTGAATGCTGCCCATGGCACTGACGAAGTTAGCCTCATTGCTCTCCTATGCAAATGCTTTCCCTAAGGCTTAGTCGTTCATGGAAAGTCTTAGATGCAGTTTGCTCTGCTGAGCAGGAGGCAGTCAGAGTAGATTGGAGCTGGACATCCAGAAGATGAAAGTATATATTACCTAATACAGGATGGGGGCCCTGGAAATAGCCCCTCAGTTCTAAAATATGAACTGCTACAAGGTCCTTCTAGTTAAGAAGGGATGTGTGCAGCCAGACTTGAATATATAGACAGCAATACACAAAATGGCAACCCCTGGCTCTCTCCACACACTCTGTAAGACCCTCTTTCAAAGGAGCTCAAAGCAAGAGCTGAGACTAGACAGAGGGAGGCAGATAAGGGATCATTCTCCCTGTAGCCTACTGCCCTGTATTCCCGCCCCACTGAAGGAAGTCAGATATACCATTGGAAAAAGACAGGGAGAGATGTTCTGTGATGGAGGGGCCATCTTCTAGGTTAATTCATGAGAAACTGTCATTGCTGGTGAGACACAGATTATTAAGAGGTCAAGCATATTGTACTTTGTAGTCTTTTATGCCTCATAATAAAAATTTATGATAAGGAAAGTATAACGTTTCCTATGGGAATTTCTGCCTCTGGTTTTTGTTATGAAGACAGGTCTGGGCCTTTGAAGTGAACCCACGTGATCATTTCAACCAACCAAGCTTGAGTTAGATAACTTGAACCAATGCACATATTTCTCCCTTATTTTCAACTGTCATGCACAGAAAGGAAATCTCAACAAGCTGACCTCTTTAATTTCAACCTCTTCAATTTCAAATTGTAATCACAACTTCTTTGATATTTCCAAAGAAAATCAGTGATTTTATAAATCTGCACTTTTTACTGTCTAAAGGTATTTTTTTCTTTATTTCCTGTTTAGCTAACGACATCCATAAAACGGACAGGGTTCTAGTCTTCTGGAAATGAAATTTGAACAGTACAAACTCAGAAAATGCTCAAAGCTTTCAAATTTTAAGGACGAAGCTACACTGACCTCAAATAAGATACAAATTATTTTTTCAGGAATGAAGAGGAAGACGAGATGAGCTGAGCAAATAGAAAAAGTGTCCCACCCTACAGGATGCTTAGGTGAGTGTGAAAAGAGCCTGTGTGTGTGTTTGTGTGTATGTGTGTGTGTGCTCGCATGAATGTGTATGTGGTAGTGCATGTGTGTGTGGCGTGTGAGTGGTGTGTGTGCACATGTGTGTGGTATGTGTGCCTGTGCACATGTGTACGATGTGTGTGGTGTGTGTGCACATGTGTATGGTGTGTGTGCATGTGTGTGTGGTGTGTGCGTATGTGAGCAGAGGGGAGGTGTAGTTGGCCATCTCATGGTGCAAAAGGTCTTGCTTCAGTGAGACTGAATTTGAGTTTGCCTTCCTTAGTGATGAAACAGTTTTAATTTATCTCAGAGGTCTGATTACTACGGCTGGGTCTGGATTGGTTTATCCATTTATCCGATTAAACTGCGACACTTCTCAGTGACGGACTGGCCCAGGACAAAAGCTCGGGGAATTCTCCATGTAACCACTTAGAGATGCTAATCTTCCCTAAACCTGCAATAAATATCTGTGCCCAGGACAAGGAGAGGTGGGGCGGAGGGTGAGAGGCAAAACAGAATCACACACAAGGGCTCCATCTCTCCCATCCCTGAGTCACACCGACTCGTCAGTTTGCTTCTCCAGCCTATTTGTGTTTCCAACAGATGTTCAGAAACAGATTGATTGAATAGAGTGTTTCTGTCTTCATGGTTAGCCGTGCACTGGGTTATTTGACCAACATTACCTGAGCAACTACTGTCTATCAGGCAGTGTTCTGGGGGATCATCAGTGGGAACATATTCAATCGAATATAAGGCACTGACTCATCGATAAATATGAATGTTACGTATTCGTAAGATAAGAGTTAAGGGAAAAAATAAGTTCTGGAAGGAAGATAGGGAGCTCAGAGGCAAAGGCAACCTTCAATTTCAGATGAGGAGGGTTACTCTAAGCAGGTAGAATAGAAAGCCCAAAGCTCTGAGGTGGGAACATGGAGGCAGCACGGGACAGGGAGGATAGGAGAAAATGAGGTCCAAGAATTTACGGAAAGACCAGATTAACTACTATGGCCAGGGAGCTGTGAGAAGAGTTTGGCTTTTGTTCTGAGTGAGACGAAGCATTCATTATGGGAAAGTTTTGATCAGAAAAATGATATGATACACTTTACCTTTAAAATGATCATTCTGAATTCTATGTTGAAAGTAGACAGTAGAGAAGTATACAAAAAAAATTAAAAAGGAGCCCTGAAGCGACCCCAAGTTACACCATATTCCTCGCTGGGAAGCTTAAACATTGGCTCTCCCCAAGTTAGTTTGAAAATAAATGCAATTCCAACTATAACGTCATCAGTTTCTTTTTCTGGAATGACTCAAGTTGATTTTAACGTTCCTTTGGAAGAAGAAGCAAGGAGGAATAGCCAGGAGAATACTAAAGAAGAAAGATGATAATATTAAATATAGTTTAGCAAATCACAAAGCCTCTGCAAACGAGGCAGAATGGTGGCTGCAGGTGAATACATAAACACAGTAGGGAAACAGAAGAGAATATCCCAAAGTGGGAGTAACCGCACGTGGAAACTTATTACATGATGAAGGCACATTTTAAATCAGTAGGAAAAAGTGGACTTTTTAACAAGTGGTGTTAGAGTAATGGGATAGCGATCAGATGAAATAGGCTAGGTTGGACCAATTTATCTCATCATACACTGGGACAAATTCTAAAAATATCAGAGATTTACAATGAAAAATGAAACCACGTGAGTAGTAAAAGAAAACATTGGTGAATTTTTGTAAAACTTGAGTTTTACAAGTGTGTGTGATTTATGTATTTGATGATATTTTAAAAAACTCTTGCAAAAACAGTTTTGTAAAAAAATTATACGCAGGATAAAAAGAGAAATGAAAAACTAGGAAAAAATTGCAGTTGTAACAAAAAGTTAATATCTCTTAACACGTAAAGAGTTTCTAAAAGTGTAGGACAAACAATCCATGTGGAAAATTGGGCTAGACGTATGAACAGACAGATCATAGTCCAAAAATTCAGGTAGAGCTCAATCCTATGAAGAGACATTAACTTCTCTCGTAATTACAGAAAGATAAATCAAAACTACGGTGGACATCTTTCCTATCAGATTGGCCAACATGCAAAAGTTTGGCAACAAACTCAACTGATAAGGCTCTGTGGAAACAGGCAATTTCGATTATTCCTGGTTGAAGGGCAAAGTGACCCAGTTCCTGTGAAAGAGAATTGAGCATCCTCCAGCAGCATCCCATAGGCATTTGATCAGCATCCTGTGTCTGGGTCTTTCCACCTCAGCTGGTCCAAGCTCCAATTTCTGAGTCCTGTTCATGGGTCTGCAGGGCCTTGACTTAAAGCCCCCTGCTCACTGTTTTGCCCAGCATTTCATCTTACCTAACCCACAACTTGTAGATCGACGTTCACCCATACACTCAAGGGGACCCCATGGTGACTTCTGTCTCTATGTTGCTCCCTTTCTTTATGTTCTTTCCTGCAAATCCCAAACCCTTCAGGCTTCCTAGACTCTTATTTCTCTCACTTCAGCTCAATTGAGACTGCTGTGCCCAACTTCTGTTCTCATTTTACATCACCACCTGAAAACTGTCTTCTAAAAGAAAGGTCCACCTTGTTTGCTTCCATTTTCTCTAGGATCAGAGTCCCCTACAGCATGTTGCGCAATGTCTAATGATAGTTGTTTCACCAATAGACGACAGAGAGATAGATAGATGGATAGGTAGAGAGATGAGAAATACATAGAAATGATAGAGGGCAGATAGATAGATAAGAGATGGGTAGGTAGACATGATAGAGAAGTGATAGATAGATAGAAAAGTAATAGATAAGAGATAGAAAGATGACAGATGACATATGCAGACACACGCATTCATTCATCTGCTTACATTAAAAATAAATAATAAACAAATAAGTCATAACATAAAAACAGGGTTATTTTTAAATGAGTGAAGAAATACTGTGGAGAGGACATCAACACAACTTGTTTTGGAGATTTAACTTTGCAACCATGAAAATATGTCACAAAATTATAAAGAAATCTCTAAAAATCAAAAGCAAGATGGAAGACACAAACCCAACTGTGTATGAAGTTGGTAGCATGGAAACAAAGCGAGGAACAATGATACCAAGAGATTGTAAAACATGGTAACTTGACTCATCAAGCAAAAACTGGAAAAAACCTTCAAATGTTTTTGGTAATCCTATTGTCTGTTGTACTGCCGGTATTGTTCTTCTGGGAGGGCTGGGAGACTACGTTTGAAGAAAATGAAAGAGTAATTATGCTGGTGACATTGAGAACTGGGATTTTTCCATGACAGAAATGAGACCTGAATGTTTTGTCCTGTTTTCAGCTTGTTTACTGAAAGAGTACTGGCCTGGCACCTGTTTCCTCATCACAACCACAGGCACAAGACTCCATCTTTTTTTATTTTCTTTTAATTATTAGTTGAAGAAGATGCTCTGTTCCTATGAAAACAGGCGGGTGGTGGTGGGAGCATTTGAACACAGACACACAGGGAGGACGCCATGTGAAGATGAAGGCAGAAATGGATCTTCATGCCAAAGAACACCAAGGATGGCCAGCAAACCGCCTGAAGCCAGGAGAGAGCCCTGGAACAGATTCGCCCTCATAGGCTCCGAGGGAACCAACACTGCCCACATCTTGATCTTGGACTTCTGGGCCCCAGAGCTGTGAGACAATAAATTTCTGTTGTTTAAGTGCCCAGGCTGTGTATGTGTTATAGTGGCCCCAGGACACACAGCCTTGCTGAGGGTACACTGCCAGGGCCTGCTTTACAGAGGTAACAACTGTGTTATGTGGGCTCCCTGGATGCAGAGCTGAGCCATGACTGTGAGGGCAGCTGCTTCATTTGGGAGGTAACGCCAGAAAGCCTCACTGGGGAGTATGGAAGTGGCACAGGGACTAGCAGAGCCAATTCAAGATACGCTGCCCAGGGTGTTGGCTCTGTGGGAAACAGGGCTCAGTCCTGCTGGGAACTGGGAGACAGAGGAGCAAACCTGAGTCACCACAGCCAAAGATGGGGGAGCCGCCGGGCCACTTATCCACCAATTCCTGTAGGTCATAGCTGAGGCCTATAGCTAGAATACTAAAGCCCCCTCACTTCTGTCTGTCCCTCTGGGGATCAAAGGACTTCAGGCAAACTTTATGGATGGCGATGACAACGATGATTGCCAGGGAGCTCTCAGTGCACAAGCCCATATGTTTATACATAAATGATTCTATCAATACCTAGGAACTTGTAGAACAAAACAGCAGCAGGTGGCCCCATGGCTTTATGAATCCCTTTCCTCTGAGTGAGTGTGAGCCCTGTAATTTGCTTCTAACCAACATAATATGGCAAAGGCAATTGGCTATCACTGCTGATTATATTAATTATATTTCAATGTATTTTGCAATATAATTAGGATTCCTAATCTGTTGACTTTAAGTTAATCAAAAGGCGATCATCCTGAGTGGGTCTCACTTCATCAGGTAAATCCTTTAAAAGCAGGTTCAGAAGTGACAGATTTGAAGCCACAGAGACTCTCTCCTCTGCTGGCTTTGAAGAAGCACACTGCTGTGAATTCTACAGCAAAATGGAAGTGGATCCTGCCAACGACCCGAGGATCTTGGAAGGAGATCCTTCCCCAACCAAGACTTCAGATGAGAATGCAGCCCAGCCAGCACCTGGACTCCAACCTTGGGAGAACTTTCTTAGCAGAGACCCCAGCAGGGCTGTGCCTGGACGTCTGGCCTACAGAAACTATGACATAATAAACACACGTTTGTAGTAATTTGTTATGCAGCATAGGCAACTAGTACAGATACATTCGTTTGTGAGGAGACCAACTAATGTAGATGACAGGAGGGGAGAAGAAAGTGAGAGACAAATAAGAAACAACACATTTTTTCATGTATGCACTATTACAGATTTACTTACATATGCGTTAAGTTTTTAATAAAATTGGAACAGAATTTACCAGTTTAAGATCTTATTATTATTTTTATTGTTTTGCTGAGGAAGGTTGCCGTGAGCTAGCATCTGTGCCAACCCTCCTTTATCTTTTTGCATGTGGGTCACCTCTACAGTGTGGCAGGTGAGTGGAGCAGGTCTGCGCCCAGGATGCAAACCTGGGAGCGGGGTGTCGGAAGCGGAGCATGTAGAGCTCCAACCACTCAGCTGGAGTGACAGTTATTTATAAATACCATTTAGCAATGCACATTTTTATTGATCGGAAAAAAAAAAAAAACCAGCACCATTTCTTAAATGTTTTCAAAATAGAGCCATGTCAGCCTGAGTCTGTAGATGCTTGCGGACTGTGTATTCAAATACACCTCATCTCATGGACGTAGAATCCATACACACTGTCTTCCAACTGCAGCGGAGCTGCAGCTGACCCTGTTTCTGCAAATTCTGTGCATCTTCTAAAAGTGGGGTAGATTTTTGCTTCATTGAGTTTTGCTTCATGCTCATTGTTTCCCTCTCTGCCCAGCAGCCAGGGTTCCAGATCAACACTGGGTGTGGCTATGAAGTAGAACAGAAGGTACATGAAACGGCCAGTGTGATGGAAGCAGCACATATGAGTGATGAACACATCACCCAGTGCACTGTGGAATGGACCACAGACGCCAGAACAGCCAGCTGACCCACGCTGGGATGCCTTCTCTCCTCAGTAGCATCCTTGGAATTCACCAGGTGTTTGGGCATTCTGTAGATAACCTAGGAAGGTATATTGGATGGGATAAATAACAGGTAGAGGAGGGAGAGAGGCATTGCGGCGAGCAGTGTGAGCCCCTGGCAAGGATTCATGACCCCACAGCCATTATCGTTCATTATCAAGGCTCCACCCAACAGCTGGGGAAGGAGAATGTTCCCAGTGCAGTTCTCAGCCAAGCTGAGGTCGTGTCACATCAAATTCGCTTTAACCCTGTGTCTGAGTTTGCGAACATTTTGAAAACACGAGAGTGGTGATCAACCCCACACGGTGCGTTTTAAGAAAATTGAATTTAGTTATTGTGATTAGGTAACCGCAAAAGCAATCTATGAGCCACATTTTTCATCTAAACGGCTCTGCTCATGGGTCTCTTCAGCTGCTTCTATCCCGCAGGACAGATGCAATCCTTGCAAACTGTTGGAGACTCATGGTCTGCCGTCATAGATGACTTTTTACAAAATAGTTACTGTTCTTACACAGAAAGTGATGGAATTTCTTCAACTTAGCTCTGTCTGCCCCCCTCCCTACATCTAACACCCCATCCAAATTAGGACCCCGGCTACAGTTCCAGATTGCAGGGCATCATTAGCTTGCTGCTCCCTGTCATTCCTGTAAATGAACATCTGTGTGTCCAATTTACCACGATGTTACATGTGTCACCCGGGCTCAGGACAGTGCACAGCGTGCACACTGATGTGCCCTGTAGCATGGAACACCCCGTCCCCTATGTGTAAGCCTGAAAATGTACATTTTGAAACATGACTTTACCATCAAGTAATCCTCAGTTATAAATGAGATGAGAGTTCCCAGTTTGCCTATCATTTCCCTCTGTGACAAGTTCCGGGCCAGGAGCAATGTGTGTATCCCACCCTTTAAGAAAACAGCTGTGCTGCCCCTGCAGTATAAACCATTCAGCTGGCGAGAGCCCTCTCGACGTTGTATGCTCCTGTTTCGATTCCTAACCACAGGTTGAAGAGAACTGAGAGACAATAAGCTTTCACAAACAGGAAGCTACATTTCGGCAAGTTAAAGTGATCATTTTATTAGAATTTACCAGCAGGAACTGAGTGTCTTGTGAGGCTGGTCACAGGCATTTCACTCGGCTTGACTGAGCCCCTTTTGCATCTTACCCATGGCCGTGGAAGATGAAGGATGGCGAGGTCTTTAGGAGTTTCTTCTGGATAAGAAGGAGGAATGTGCTGAACATCTCTGTCCAACACAGACTTTCTGGGGAATTTAACCATTTTCACAATACACCCTGAGATCAAGTTTGTTAGCCACGTGGGTTTTCACATCTGTCCCTCCATCTGTGCGCGTCACAGTCAGAAACCCAAACCTGTTGTGCGCCCCATCCACACTTATCTCATAGAAATGATGTCTTCCAATGCTGAAATGTGAGTGTCCTCACATTTATGGCCTACGTGTTAGTTTGTTAGGGCTGTTCTAAGGACCACAAACTGGCTGGCTTCAAACAACGGAAACGTACTCTCTCACTGTTCTGGAGGCCAGGAGTCCAAAACCAAGCTGTCAACAGGGCTGTGCCCCTCTGAGTCTCTAGAGAAGGATCTGTTCCAGGCCTCTCTCTGGCCTTCTGGTGGTTTGCTGGCCGGCAATCTCTGACATTCGTGGCTCGTGGCCATATAACTGCAGTCTCCACGTGGCATTCTCCCCGTGTGTCTGTGTCCAGATGTCCCGTTTCTATAAGTACATCACTCTTATAGAATTAGCAGCCCACTCCAATGGCCTCATCTCAACTCTATCATCTGCAAAGACCCTAATCCCAAATAAGGTCATCTTCACAGGTACTGGAAGTCAGAACTTCAACATCTTTGGGAGAAACGGTTTAACCCATGACAGTGGGCCCTGTCAGTTCCTGCTATTAAATTCTAATAAAATGATCACTTTAATTTGACAAAATGTAGCTTCTCGTTGTGTAGCTTCTTGGTCATATTGCTGGTCAGAAATGCCTTTGAGAGAACAACGCCAAGAAACTGACTTAAAGAAGAAGTGTGAGCATGAGGCAACCAGAGGAATTTGTCTTAAGGACCCCATGGCACTCTACCTGGACACAGCTTTTTTTTCCAATGTACACCTGAGAGGCATGGGACCGGGGATTCCACTAACACATGATGACCATTCTGGAGTAGGTCAGGGCGGGAGGAAAAGGCTCAGGGCCCGCTTAGAATGCCACACTGTCTCCCAGCTTTCTCTCTGTGGCCAATCTGTACCTAAGAATCGGTTTGTGCTTTCTCTCAGGCTGAAAAGGACTTCACAGGAATGCCTGTGTTCTTATGTTACTGGGCCTGCTACTATTTCATTTCAGGCTGGATTCAACCAGGTATCCCAGGATGCTCTCTCCTGGGGAGTCTTCAAGGATTCTCCTGATCGTGGCTGTCCTGCTCTCAGATGCAGAAAGCAGTGTGTAACGGAGGTGAATTTAATGAGCCAGGGGAAATGATCCTTAAAAATGCTGAATTTTGTTAATGTAAATGAGTATTCTGCCTACCCTGGCTTCTGATTCAGGAAAACACAGCCACAGACACTGGTGGAAACAGAGTTGCAAATATTTCATTTTTAAAAACACCATGATAGATGACTTTTTTACTTTATTTTTCAATTATAGGGTCTTGGGGAAATGTTTGGCATTTTAAAGGGTTTTGTGCAGATGTGGTATTTTTCATAATATTCTTTCAATCAGTTTTCAATCTTGGCTTCACATGCTATCATGGAGATCTCCGTGTGACATGCATGAGGAAAATATATCTTAGAGCTTTTGCTTCAGACTTTCATTTTTGCTAGCTCAGGTGACCAGAAGAAAGATCATAAAAAAGCAAATGTCAAAGGTTGGAAAATGGCATTGTGGATTATCGCTACGCACAGTGATCACACAGCGTGACTCAAGAAGACACAGCGGCTTAGATTTGGCAATGACCTCTAATTGTCCTCTAGCATCGCAGGCTGGCTTACTTCTTAAATTACCTCCCCAATTGGAGTTGATCTCTCCAAATCCTATTTTCCCACAGAGCTCACCGTTTCCTTAGCCTTCACCCTTTGAGAACGACAGCATATCTTCTCATCCCTCAGGATCCCTCACACACCTGGCTTCCCACAGGGTCCCGGCTGTGTCGAGGATCCAGTTGTCCTCTGAGGAAATGCCTTAATTTTACAAGCTGACTTATATGTGAACACATCCTCCTGAAGGGAACTTTAACAAATTGAAAAAAAGGAACAAGTTCAGAAAATCTGTTAGTTAAGTTTCATAAACTGTCAATGACAGCCTTGTCTGTTTCCTCAGTTTGGGGACGATTGGGTACATCTGGCCATTGGTAAATAATAATGAGCTTGAATGCTGCAAATAACAAAATTTGTTCTCTATCACAGACCTAATAACAGTTACCTGTTGATGGGAATTTATCTTGTTTCCATCAGCAAGACATTGAAATTAAAAATATGTTTTTGTTTGGGGCTGGCCCCGTGGCCGAGTGGTTAAGTTCGCGCGCTCCGCTGCAGGCGGCCCAGTGTTTCGTTGGTTCGAATCCTGGGCGCGGACATGGCACTGCTCATCAGACCACGCTGAGGCAGCGTCCCACATGCCACAACTAGAAGAACCCACAACGAAGAATACACAACTATGTACCAGGGGGCTTTGGGGAGAAAAAGGAAAAAAAATAAAATCTTTAAAAAAAAAAATATGTTTTTGTTTGCTAAGAAGGCAATCCAAAAGGAACTCAGGGTTACGCACTGTTAATTATTCAAAATCAGCACAGGTTTATTAAGTGCCTACTACATGCCAAATGGGATGCTTGGTGTTTTTAAACAACAATCTTGTGGAAAGCAGAGTGAATTATGAGATATAGATAAACAGAATATTTTAGAACATTGAGCCCTTATTTATCCGTGGATGTTATATTTTCATCGTCCTTTTATAATTAATTGTGATTTGTTCTTTTTTATGGAACAGAGGTCACTAATAAATATTTCAAAGTGATTACATCTGGTGTTATCAGACTTTTGTCTTTCTCTTCCCATATATACCAAGAATATTTCCTAGAAGGCACCCCAAGAGTGATGTGTCATTATATTGGGAAAGTCTCTGCATAATAGGTTAAATGATGAGCACCTTCATAGGTCAAATGTTTTAGAGCTGAAATCATTTTAAGGCAACGTACTGATTCCTGACAGGTCCCAAGGTCACATGAAAGTACCTTAATCATACAAGTAACAGGAGATTTAGAAAAAGAAAAAAGAAGAAATAGCACTGTGATGAAATCCAGTGAACATGTCCACTCTCCCAACTTCTCATTGAGATTTATGGTCCAGGAAGGGAGCTGCTTTATGTTATCTTGGCCATGGCAGCGTCTGTATCCCCCTTCTGATAGCAAATGCCTCAGACGAGCAGAGGAGACGGGATTTGAAGGATCTTGAACTTGTCAAGACAACTTTTCTCGTCAGTAACCGTGCTGGCGCATCAAATGTTAGGCGTAGGCTCTGCTGACATAACGACTCTTTCAAAGAATTGTCCACACTGGAGGCATTCACATCTTGAACAGGGACATTCCTCTGTGCCCCCCACTGATTCTAAATCTCTGCCGGGATAGCCATGCTGTCTACAAGTAAATCAGTAACCATCGAAGGAACCTGCAGAGGCCCACCGGGGATGCATTCTTCAGCTCATTGCTTAGTGTCCTTCTGACAGCAGGTTTCTCGCACGTTCAGAGTTCGGGGCACAGGGTTGAGCTTCTGTTACTTTTAGCAGCACCCCCCTTCATATGCACAGTCAAATCTGGTTTATTTCTTTAAGCATGGTATAAATCCAGTAAAGCAGTGAACGGATTTCACTGCAGACCTGTAAGCCCACTCTCACTGTCTCCAACTACTTGCTCCCAGCTGGTGTTCTCTTTCCATGGCTCAGTGTCAATGGGCCTTGTTTTGGTTTATGAGCATTCTCGTGCAACTGCATTTTGCTTCTCTACCTGCATTCTTCTTACCAGAGATGAGCTGTATCGCTCTCACAGGTGGTATTTCTAATGTCAAGCGAAAGGGGAAGTCAGTAAAGCAAGTTTTTAAAATTTGGAGCACCAAAATTATGGAAGAAATCATGAATTTATCAAGTATGCTCTTTGCACTTTATTTTATCCCTCCCAACACAGGTCAGAATATCACAAGGGACCACACTGATACTCAAGGACTATTTTGTACAGTCCTAAGCATACAAGTAATAACAGTAACAAGAGAGACATTGTTGGTCCCTATTAGTTTTCATATGTATATGTATTCTTTTGGGTAAACCCCATGAGGAAGGTATTATTGTTGTCCAATTGTTCAGAGGAAGAAACTGAGGTTACTCAGGTAACTGACAGCGGACACAGATCTATTACTTTCCACTCCTCTCCACCGTGTATCAGAACAAACGTGCAGCGAAGGCAGAGAGCTGGCATTTCCATTGTGCTCCCGGAGAAAAATCAGACCACGCTGAACGCAAAACAGTAGAGTGGGGAGGCTGGAAGATTGCCATGGTATTTCTGCATCAGATTCTTCCACACTTTGGTCTTGAATTTCCCTACTGTGAGCTTGGCAGCCTTAGTGGAAAATGGAACAGTATCTATATACAGAGAGAGGGGTAATTTGGCCAATGGGGGGATATCTCTACCCCAGCCAGGAGGTAGGACTGGAGTTCTTGAGTATCAATGTGGTCCCCTGTGATATTCTGACCTGTGTTGGGAGGGATAAAATAAAGTGCAAAGAGCATTCTTGATAAATTCATGATTTCTTCCATAATTTTGGTGCTCCAAATTTTAAAAACTTGCTTTACTGACTTCCCCTTTCGCTTGACATTAGAAATACCACCTGTGAGAGCGATACAGCTCATCTCTGGTAAGAAGAATGCAGGTAGAGAAGCAAAATGCAGTTGCACGAGAATGCTCATAAACCAAAACAAGGCCCATTGACACTGAGCCATGGACACAGAACACCAGCTGGAAGCAAGTAGTTTGAGATGGTGAGAACGGGCTTACAGGTGGATGTGACATCTATGAGAAGTCCAGCTTCAAAGCCAGGACTTTGCAAGGGATTGCGACACAGCAAATGGAAAGGATTTTGCACTGGATGTTCAATGATGGTTCTACTAGCTGTACTGGCGCCAGATGGTCATGATAATAGCCACCCTTTTGAGCTCTCAATGTGTCCTAGGCACTGTGCCTACACCATCCTTTCAGAACTCCCAGCCATGGTCACTCCACCATGCAGTGTCTTAACTCCAAACCACTCAAGCCGGATGCTGCTGACACCAAACCGTGCTGCTCTCATGGCATTTGGGCACGCATTCTTGAGTTTTCTCTACATTAACAGGGGCAAGAGCTGTGTGTACCTCAGCTGAATGCCTAAGTATTGCCAAGTATAAAACAATAATGTTTACGAAGCCAGTAAAACATATTTTACACATTGCTCTTCTCTCCCCAATCTAGCTAGGAAATCAATAGCTGGAAAACTACAGCAACAGAAAGACCATTCTGGTAGATCACAGCATTCAGATGACCATAACGGTATTAATTCGAGTAATGAACACTGACAAGCCCTCAGGACAAAAACCGCACAGGGCTGTCTAGGGAAACAGCTATTATTGCCATAATGAGATAATTATTACGGTGGAAAAGCCAAGCTATGTGTTGAGGTGCCGCCCGCTCGTGGCTAACAGGAATTGCGATAGCGACTTCAGCTCTATCATCTTTGTGAAGGTCCAATTGCTGTCTAAGAGCTGGCTCAGATCAGGCTAAAACTCTCCCAGCATCCCCTTTCCTGGGGACGTGCTGGTCAGCTCCCACTGCACAGCTGTGCACACTGCAGGGTGTGCCTTGGCCGAATGGTGCTGCCCTTGTTCTGCATGTTTGTTGACTGCATATGACACTAGATCGCTGCCTGTAAGCAGTGGAATTCACCTCTATGCGTTTCTCCTGAGACCTGGACACGTGCTGAAGTGCTCCTTCCACATCACTCTGCCTTTTGTTTGTGTCAGGAAGATCAGCTCCTTGTCCTATTAGCACACACGCCGAGGGTGTGCTCATTGAGAGGTCTGTAGTGCTCTCCTCTCCTCTCCACGTGGTGGTCTCCGGTCCCCCAAGGGACTTTCAGTGATACGGGAGCCAGTAGACAGGTCCCTCTGCTCATCTCTTCTCACTGATCATTACGGGAAACTCCATCCATTCATAACTTCTCTCACTGGAAGTCAGAAATACTTATTTTGAAAGTAAATTAAAAGAAAATAATGACTATTAACTCTCTCTTTCTTTATGACTTTCTGCTCTATTATAATGCTCCAGGAAGAGTGGCTGCCTCTAAGGATCGTGATTAAGAAATTGAAAAGACGGGCAAATGTAAGATATTATCCCATACTCTGTCATGCTCAGCGTTCACAGCGGGAGCCAGGTTTTGTTTTTGCTTCAATTCTGAGTCCCTGTGCTGAGCACAGTGCCTGTCACAAATGAACTATTCACTGTGTATAAAAGAGAAGCGTCATCATGTCACCTAGATGATTTGTTATTTTTTTCCGTATATAAATTATCTCTTGGTGGTAACTGTTCACTTTTTGAAGATCTGGCAACACCTTCAAGGCAATAAGACATTTGTTGCCTAAATTGCCAGCCAGGATATACCCAACAGTGCCCAAACTACTAAGGTTCAACTTGGATATTGGGAACTGGTGTTTTCTTAAGAGAAAATATAGAAATGGTGAGAAGGGAAGGTGAGAATCATAAAGAAGTGACTTTGGAGCACCCCCCGTTTGTAGTGCACACACAGCATCAGGTTGTGTACCTGCGAAATGCCGTTTAACTCTACAAAATGACAGAGGAGCCCTCATCTTCACTTTGAGATGAGAAATGGTACAGAGAATTAAGTAAGTTAACTTGTGCGGTTCATAGTAAGTGGCAGAGCCAAATTCAAGAACAGATCTACCCATTGCGGGCTTTTTAAGGAATGTGCAAAATATGACAAATGTGTCTAAGAACGGATTCTCAATTATAGCTGAAATCCAAAGATAACAACGAGGGCACATTTAACAACAGTAACCTAATGGAAATAGAGTGGAAAAGTACATGGGATGTCAATACAGTGCAGTGAGGGAACCCAAGGAACAGCTTCCAACAGAAACAGAACCAGAAGTCTGGGGCACAAGCTGGAAGAGAGGCTGCCAGAGATTGGACGGGCCACGGCGAACACAGTCAGAGATCATACATTCATTCCTTTAACAGACACGTATGGAGTGCCATCCAGGTGCAAGCCGTGCTCTTGACACTGGGGATCCATCAATTAGCAAACACGCCATTCCGGCAGCACAGATGGGTGAGAAGCAAGATAAATAGAGTAACAATCTGCTCACTCACTGTGTTAGTCTTCTTGGGCTGCCATAACAAAATATCGTAGACTGAAGGACTTAAATAATGGAAATTTATTTTCTCACAGTTTTGGAGGCTTAAAGTCCAAGAGCAAGGTTCAGGCAGAGTCCAGTGTTTGGTGAGAGCTCTCTTCCTGGCCTTCAGACTGCGTCCTCACATGGCCTTCCTCAGCCCCTGCATGGAGAGAAGTCCTCTTGTGTTTCTTCTTGTGAGGACGCTAATCCCATGGGATCAGGGCCCCACTCTTATGGCCTCACTTAACCCTCCTCTTCTTTTGAACTTTTTCCATCCTACAAAATGACACACATTTGAAATGCGTGAATAAATAAACTAAATAAATTTTAGCTATGGAAAATAAATTCCAACATTAACAGATCTTGAAAAACAGCTACTGATTAATTTAGATGGTCTGAGAAACGAAATTGCATTAGAAGACACAAAATTACTTTTGTTCGGGCATCCCTCAGAGTAACAATAGCTTTTGTGTAAAAAGTACAATTAATTCCTGAGAGCAGGGTGTTCCTCATAGATATACAACTATTATTAGAAATGTCCCCAGGGTTGAGAGGATCAATTTGGTATTAAAACTAATCAGCACTCGTCTCTGGAATAGTAGCCTGGAGGAGAAAGGTGAGCTTCAGTTTAGGTAGAAGGAAGAGCTAATATTTTAGGAGGTCTGGATTTTATCCTGAATTTCACTGAGGGAGGATGCAGGCTATTTATTACTCAGGAGAAATAATGGGTTGAAAGCTGGGTGCAATTATGGCACATAGTAAATGTATTTTCTTTTCTCTTCTCTGAGAATTCTAACTTAAAGTATTGTGAAATTGCAGAGAAATCCCTGACATGTGAAGTATTTTCTAGTCTGTGAGAGAGTTGAAATGGGCCATGTCCGTGTCACCCCCAGCCTTCTCCTTACTGACTGCTGGATGTGCATACCAAACTAACAAGAAAGGCCCCCTAAGTCTGGGCCAGCTCACTGCGTGATCTGAAACTCACCAACATGGGATGGAGCACAGGAATAAAATACAAGATTAGCATGATCCTTATAAAAAGACAAATAAATCCCCCCAAAGTGTAAGCCATAAAGTTGCATTATTACATTGCCTCAGTAGTTAACAGAATGAAATGTACTTATTGATCTCTAGATAAGCTTGAAGTGATTTCATTTTAAAATGTGTGTGTGTACAAATCTGCACACATCTATGCATTAAAAAAACAGGGCTAAGCACACAAACAGGCACATGGCCACGTATGTGCGGCATTTATTTATACGCCCTTCACTTCCCTGCATTTGAACATTCATTTCTTAAAGTGATCCTCAGAGAATTTTCCATTTAATTGCTCTCTCCACCATTGGGTGTTATGCGGTCTGAAGTGACAGGTGGGTAATAAGCTAATAAAACACATTCCCCAGCCCACGAGTGTAAAAGCTTTCTACCAAATGAAGTAACTGTTTTTATTTCATATGAGGGCATTAGTTTGGAGGGGACAGTTCAGACCTCCTTATCACCAGAGACTTCACCTAAGGTGACATAATTTGACTGACACGAATGACGAGGCCGCAAGGAGCGGCAGGCATTGGAATTCACTGCTGTGGTTGGACCCTTATTTCTCAGTGACTCACCTAATCTCTCGTGGCCTGCTCACCAGGGAACTGCTTTGTTTATCAAAGGAGGGTGGCTCATATATGAAAATGTTACAAACTTCCAGATATTAAGGAGTTGAATAATATCTCATTTGCTCCTAGTTAAACCCCTCTCTAAAATACAAGTTCCAGAGTTTTCTGTGATCAGTGTTGAAATGATCGATCGGGGCCTTAATGCTGAGTGTCTTTGACACTGCCCTCTGAGAAGCATCTTCCATAAAGTTGTGCTCACAGCACCTCTTCACCCGGTGTCTGAAGCCATTCTCCTTATCTCATAAGCCACATTTATCCTTTCTTACGGAAGTGGATCAGTCAGGATCGATGATGTATAAAATGGGAATAAATTAAACGGTGGTGTCGAAGATGTCTTCACTTTTAATTTTTATTGGCTTCAGCCGCCAAAGATGCGTTTGCAATAGGAAAGTTGCAAGGAAGCCGGAGAGCAGTAAGCTGAGGGACAGAATGAGAAGGCAGCATAATTGGGGCTGTGCAGGCAGGCTTCCGCCTCTCCTAGGACACGAGGAGGGGAACAGGAACCCACAGTGTGACATCTCCACGGAGCTTTGAGGGTGCCCCTACAGAAGCCTGGATATGGGAATAGTCATGTCATTGTCCTGACTTCGTGTCAGTCACCACGAAACACCGTACTGCCTTTCTCCAAGTCTCACCTCCAGCATCCCTTAGACGTTTGAAGAGTGAATTCTCCGTCATCAACTTTACCCAGAGAATCATGAATTGCTAAAATGTGCAACACTTGCACTAATGTGATTGCAAGATGATTTTTCATTTTGCAGACTCCCCTACTCTAAACTGCGCACACATTCTGATTATATTTACACGCAGGGCTATAGAAAGCCTCTCAGATTTTCTTTTCGACTCAGCCCTTTGCGGTAGCTGTCACCAATGACCACTAGGATGCCCAGTAAGTGACTACTTCATCTTTCTTTTGAAGACCCCAAAATGGCCATTTGTGAAACTAATTATTGAAGTCATTCAATTATTGGAGAGGAAGAATGCACTCCTGAAATTAAGTAAATTAATCATCATGAGGTTATCTGTTGGACATAAGGACATGATGACATACGTTGCAGGAGGGTTATTTGACACCTCACATGTAACTTTCAAATTGCTTTAAGAAATAGGCGTAATTTTCAATTTTTCATATTTGCTGAAACAATTCCAAGGGAGCCTGATTTCTAGAGAGCATTTGTTAGTAAGATTGGGTCAGTGGCTGCCCAGCTGATTGGCAGTTTTACACAAAAAAATAGCCATTTACTTTGCAAAGCAATTCTGAGAAGTCTGGTTGCTAGGATGTACGATGCTCAGCTTTGTTAGAAATAAAAATATGGCGGAGTGACTAAGTCGATACATATCATCAGTGCACATTAAGGGAAACCTAAGGCCTGGCACTCTGACAGCAACCACTGCACATAACACATTTGGCATATGCTAATTTCCCACATATATAGGTCACAAACGAAATCCCTATCTTAACAAACCCTTCATTATTTTACCATGATCACAGGGTTTAACAAAACCAGTTGATAGAACCCATTGTAAGAGCAGATATTGGTGGTTTTCAACACATTAAAATGGAAAACAAAAATCTACAACGTGTTTGAAATGCCAGAGATATTTACATTTGAAAACAGCATGTCCTCTGGCTGCTTCCCACAGCAGAGCGACTAATAGTAAATGAATTTCAGGCCATTCACATTCTTTGATTGACAGAGTAAAGGCTTCAGACCTATTATAATGTCAAAAAAGACTGTCTTCCCCTCCCTCTCCACAAACAGTTTAGGGTTTTGTCAGACTTCCCATAATTAACCTTGATATTTGACGTTTAATAGCCCAGGCCATTCTCCATCTCTCTGGTTGGGTTACTAGTATTTGGCAGACAAGCATTCAGGATGTATGCAAATTTTCAAGTATCCTGCCAGAAACTTTTCATAAATTAGAATGGTTTAGCAAAAAACAATGCTTAGATTACTCCTAATGTTTTTCCTTTTATCTCTTCTGAGTCATTTCCTGAGTTAAGAAGGAGTCTAATGTGCCATGTAACCAACATGATATGATATCATTATCTTCCGCTGATCACTCCTATCATGTTAATGATTAAAAATAAAAATCAAGAAACTAGTGATATTAGCTAAAACAATAGTGGTAATTTTCTAAAATAAATTCAGCCTAGAAGGTGTTACAGTGACAGAGGAAATTTCAGTTGTAAAAAGTTGTAATGAGGATTTCCAAGAGTTATAAATACAAACCTATAGAAAAATGGCATCATTTGTTCATTTATTCATTCAACCTTTAGCAAGCATTGACTACTTAGGATGGACAGATCCTCAAGAATCATGCACGCATCGTCGAGTGAGGTGGCAAGACACAGATTTAGCAGATGTCAGCACGTTACATCAGTGGACATTACTGCTTTGCATTAACACCGTGGAACTTCACCATTGCTCTTGGTCATGTGTTAGGGATAAGAGCAACCCATATGTCTAATAATAATAGCCACCTATTACTGAGTACTTTTCACTGTGATCTTCGGCAGAGTCTGCAGGCTTTATGTGTAGTGTACACATTACATTTAACCCTTGAAGCATCCCATTATCTAGATGATTCAACAGAGACTTTGGCAAGCTAAGCTGTTTACAGGCCCCGCATTACTCCCATGGCCCAGGATTAAATTTATGCTGCCTTCCCTATGTAATCATGCCACGGCGGATGGATAGCTTGCAGTTAATTTGCAAGGGGACTAGCACATGATTCAAATATATGATTAGACATATTTGGATAAGCACATAGTAAATAGCCATATTGTATAACACTATTCTTTGTTTTATGATCTCATGGTTTGGGACAGAACAACAGCATTTTATAAATTCTACAATATTCATAAAAAAGGGTGGCTGGGGGATATGATGAATCGTCTTGACCCCTAGATGTTATAATTATCAGTAACACTAAGTGATTTAACATTGATGCCATCAGAACTCACTAGCAGGTAGGTTCCCTTCCTATTAAGAGTGACTGGCTAAATATAAAACAGTACATCAGGGGCTACATAAGAACTAGTTAGACGCAAAGGAAAAGCGGACCGGATGGCTGGCCTCTCAATAGACCTTTCCTGATAAGGGAGCTGATATCATGCGCTGGCTGCTGCGGCCAGGGCTCCCATGGAGACCTGGGAATCTACTTGCCAAGAATGTCTCAGATTTCTACTGGTGATAATTCTTCGGTCACCTCAGGCAGACATGATAACACTTTTATCTAAGATCCAAATGCCTCTTTTGCTGTTTTAATCTTTTCTTTCTCATCAGTCATTTCAGCTCAACTTCCACTGGCAGGTCCAAGCAATTTTCAAATTCTTTCTAGTCTTTAATGGGCGAGGGAGTTCTATTCACCACTGTACACTTCTAGATTCCAAGCATAATTCATTTCAGTTTTTAAAATAATGCAAATTATCTCCTAGGAGCTGCAAGCAGGTAGGAAAAGGATAGCACCAGAGATGGGACTAGTGCTCACCACGGGACTGCTGATGGCTGAGGCTGCACAGAAGTACTGATCCTGCGCTGTGAGGCAGAGGATGCTAATCACCAATCCTAGAGGATGACAGAGGTGCTACTAGCCAATTCTTAGCCTGCAGGTGACACTAACCAATAGTGACCCTGCAGGTGACATGGGTGATACTAACCCGTAGTGACTTTGCAGGTGACACAGATGATACTCACCAAGAGTGACCATGCAGGTGTAGGTAACCAATGCTCACCCTGAAGGTGACACAGGTGATCCTAACCAATACTGGTTCTTCAGTGGGATGCAGGTGAATCTAGGGTGAATCATTGACAGGGTCAAGGAGCCCAGATTCATAAGGCTTTGCTCCTGAGACAAAGAATGTATTTCAGGCCAGTGGAAGAAAGTGAAGAAAGCCCTGGGTTACAGTAACGCAGGGGAGGAAGTAGGCACCAGTCCTCCCAAGGGCTCAACCCCTCGCAGGACCTGAACGTGTGTGAAGAGCCTCCTGTGGAAGCAGTTTCCCCAGCTCGGTCTCTCCTCCCTCTCCATCTTCCTTCCCGTTTACTAGTGTCTGTTGGGCTCCCATTACATTCAAGGCAGGATTCTAGGCAGTGCTCTGAACCTCAAGACGCAGCAAGAAACCCATAAAAAGGAACTTCTGCAGGAAACTGGGTGTGACGAATGCTTTATGCTTAAAGCAGTGCACCCTGGTGGGGCAGATGAGGCTGGGTGGAGGCTGGCGTCCAGAATTCCAGAAGGCCTTAGAGGCAGATGAAGTTTTGAGCTTGATTGTGAGGGGAGGGGATATCTGGGTGGTATTTTGGGCCCAATAGTGCTCAAATTCGGTGTCTTCTAAAGACGTTGACTCTGGCTGCAGTGTGTAAGATGAAATAGAAGAGGTAAACAATGGGACCAGAATGGCTTTGGGGGCAGACTGAGTACTTAGCCCCATGAAGGCCACTATCAGAGCAGGCACAGTGACAGCTGAACCAGGAAGCAGACGTGGACAAAAGGAAATCTCCACTGGGGTGCTGACCAGATGGCTGGGAGGATGCTGATCACATCAGCCAAAGTGGGGACACCAAAGACAGGATTTTCTTTTTTTTTATAAGTAAAGAATTATAAATGGTGTGACACATTTTAGACATTTTCAATTTTAAGGCATATACAAGAAAATGCTTCAGGAAAATGAGGAAATTAATGGGCGGACCATGGAAAAGAACTCCAAGTAGGAAATGAGCTTCTAGTGTTGATAACTGAGGAGTGGAAAGAAGATGGAGTTGGTAAGAGAACCAGTGGAAAGGGGATAATGGGGTCAGGGACACAATGCAACCTAGAAACTGAGCTGTCTGCGAGGAGGAGGGCAGGGCGCAGGGAGCCAGCAGGAAGGAAAAGGGATCAAATGTCACCTAGGAGCACCTCTTGTGCTGTCTGTACTATAGTCCACCAGTTCATTTACTCCTTCAAACAATTCATATCAAGTCAACATTATTATTAGAGTTTTTAAATTTTAAAAGAAAAAAAACCCCTCCGAGATGTTAAGTTAGCTTCCTAAGATGTCACTTGCACTGTTAGTGAAGGATGCCCAGAGCGGTCCATGCCGGGATGGCTCATTCCACCAGAGAGCCAGCATATTTTCAAAGGAAGAGAGTGGTGCTTTGTGTCAGTGCTATCAAGACATTAAGAGGGTCACCAAGACCAGCCAAGCTGTGCTAGCTGTGCAAGTGCCCCTTCAGAGATTTCTGGGCAAGACCGAGTGAGAGGTTTGGAGAGAGAGGAGGTGAAACTCAAGCTGCACAGTGACTATGTGATGGGAGCCTGTCCCACAGATGGTTCAGTTCTCCTAACCCTGTTCTGCCAGCCTCATCAGCTCCACGTCTCACAGCAGGAGTTCAAGTCCCAGTGCTGAGAAGTTGTTGGTCAGTGTCTGTGCCCACGTCCTTTACTAGAAGTCTCCTGGAGACCTGGGTTGGGAGGTGAGGGCGAGTAGCTTGGCTCATCCATGACAGAGGGAGCCTGATCTAAAAACAGCAATTCGATGAACTCAGGGACTTTAAGTTACAAGGCCACCCTTTCAGCTTCCAGTGTCCCAGGTCTTCCCTAAGAACACAACCATCAGGCCACCACTCTCCCCTTTAAAAATAGTTGCATCAGAAGAACTTTTATTTTTATTTTGCTTCTCTGCCCACTATAGGTGAGTTTCATTGTTTAGTATCTCCATCCTTCACCTGAAGACGGCGTTCCGTTTCCATTCCTCCTGTGTGCATTCAAACACTCTCACTCACCCCCCATCTCCCTACAGCACCCTCCTCCACCCCACCACACACTCCCAGCCTCCCCAGGACCTGCTGGCTGGAGTTAGCTGACCCTGCACAGTGTCCGTCATCAGAAGCCCTGGCTCCCCGTGGGCTGTTATCAGGAGCCTTTGGTTGGGGCGATGGAATGCTGTCTGCAGACTGCAGCATGGTTTGGCTGCTTTAGGAGTTTTGCAAGTTGCAAAGTGCAGGTGATCTCCCGTGATATATTGCACCTCTGCAAGTCGAGTGGGGCTGACATTTGGTGAGCTGTGTAGAGCAACATGCAACCAGAAGGGCACGGCCGCCACCACCGAGAAAAGAGTTCCTTATCAGAACATGTTTAGCTAAACATTTTCATTTTTCTATCTCTTAGCCATCTGGACCTTTATCAAATCTGCTTTGTGAAGGTTAAATAAGCAAATATAAGACAGGCCGTTTGCAGCAAGCAGGTCGTGGCAACCTGTCAGTGTTTGGCTTATTACTCATGGCGGTGTGTTTGTCATTTCCTTTGTGTGTTAGGGTTACAGCCTGCAATTTCCACCAATCATGTTCCTTATTTAAATGAGACAAATGAGGTGTTGTCACGGAGCGTGATCTGAGAGGCATTATTATTCTGGCCTAGTGTAAATGTCATGACCTGTCTTGGGTTTCCAACGGCAAGAGGAGAGCGGCGGGCTCTCCATAAATCAGGCATTTCAGACATTATGATAACTTTTATTAAAGAGCAAATGGATTTCTTGACATTAGGCTTTTATACATACCAGTCGGTAAATGTAAATGGAGCTGCTTTCTCCCAAAAGAGATAAAACCATTCAGCTCCTGTGAGTACAGAAGGGAAAAGCAGCTCAATTTACTGAATGTGGTCAATTTCTGTTTTGCATGTGCAATGATTTGAAAAGTCACAAACAGCAAAGGTGTTGGTAATGCGCTAGCATTTTATCCCCTCAAGGCACTTGATAGACAGTAATAACTGACATAGTGACTGAAGCAGTAATAGATCCAAAATATAACACAATATACCATATTACTTTAAATTATTATTAGTATATTTCCTATCATAAATAGGCTAAAATAATCAAGTGACAAATATGTGATTAATTTTATTGTCTCTGCTTTGATAATGTGTTCTCTGTCCACAGGTTTGCCAAAAGTCCATCAGCCAGGTGTTGTGTACTATATTTTCTGTTATTTTTTTCTTGATCCATATTGTTTTCTTCAGAACACATTTAGATGTGTGAAATGAAACATGTCTCTAAAAATAACTTGCCATTTTAATAACCTGTAATGATCTGTTGTCATTTTGTAATGTTTGACCATAAACTCTCAACAGTTCAGGAAATGTATTAGTAGGAGTTGATGTAATTCCTGAGAAATTAGAATTTAGCCACAAATGAATATTTGGGGTAGAAAAAGTAATCTTTGAAAGTTGCCCAGAATCTACATAGTCAAAATCAGGTGGATTTTCTAATTGCAGGAAGGAACATAGTTAAATTATAACTTTTTTCCTACATGGGGACAAAAACATTTTCTGGACCATGAATGGGATGTCATTTCACACTAATATTCCTCTAGGCCCCAGCAAAGATCACGGCTTTTACTTTAATCAATACCAGATTGGGACCAACTATGACAGACTGACTCCTGGTTATGTTTTACAGCAATTCAAGGGCCTGGGGAGAAACATGCCTTTGGAGGATCTCTGGAAAAGGATACAGGGTCTATCTCCCCCTCAGGGGTGGGACTATCTCCTTGGGGGTCCAGCATTGAAGACCTGCTTGCTTCAAGGAATCCTCAGTGATGATCAGAGGAAACACAATGTCAGTGGCCTTCTCTTGTGTTGAGATGCTGTAAGGTGGTGACAGTTGTGGCAAATTGCTCTAGGTTTGAGAAAACAGAATGCCATCAGATGTTAGTGTTAGCAAGAACCATGGACACATGGGGTTCTTAGTTCCAGTTTTACGGCTGAAAACACTGTGATTTGGAGAGCTTATAGGAATTGTCCTGGTGTACATCCAGGGAATGACAGGAACAAACAAATTCAGCTATCCAATGCCCAGTCTGGTGGAATTTCTACTTGATTTATCTTTATGGCTTAGACTTCGTCATTCACATACTGTATACTCAGCCATAGCAGCCTGCCTCTGGAAGAGGGCTTCTGGAAGGTTTTTAGTGCCAAGGAACAGTTGGGAATTAGTACACATGGAACTTCTGCGTGGATGGGATCCCTTTGAGGTAAGCTCTGGGAATAAATGTCCCCAAGAATGAATTCAAAATATTGTGGTCCACCCAATGTAACTGAAATACTTCTCTGAGCAAGGTGGCCTCTTCAAAGCCAAGACAATCAACATTTTCTAAATAATGAGTTTTTGTTTAGAGACTTACTTCTTTCTGCACAACTGGTTGTTTTTCCTTTTTGCCTCCCAGAACACTCACAGAGAATGGCCATTTTTAGGGGGATTTTGATACCATTTTCAAAACTCCCTATAATGTGGCACAGACCCTGGCATGGAGAAGGCATGGAATAAAAATGAACAAATCATAAATGTGCTCAAATAGAATGATGCCTGGGGCTAACATGTAGATTTTTGAGATACCTAAGAGTATGTATTCCCCCATATGCCAGTCTATTAGTTCCTCACATAAAATCTTTATTTTGTAACCCACAGTGTACCCCCTGTGTTTCTCTGTAAAGAAAAGAGTGCCTGAGCGTCTATGTAGTGTTTCCTCACCAGAACCTGCATGATGGTGCTGAGGTTGGGATGAAGAAGGAAGCCACCTCTCACCTATGCCAAGTAGAGCCTCACTTCCTTTGTCCTGGATGCGTTATTCTTGACTCTAAGGAAAACAATGGCCATTCTTTGTTGTCAAGTTCAAGTGATTGTTCCCAAGATGAATACAGCTGGTGAAGGAAGTGGATGAGGAAAGAAGAGGAGAGTTAATTAAAAGTGGTGTCACTGATTCATGGGTTCCATCCTCTTTATTTATTTTGGGTTTTTTTTTGTGAGGAAGCTTGTTGCTGAGCTAACATCTATGCCAATCTTCCTCTATTTTGTTTGTGGGATGCCACCACAGCATGCCTTGATGAGCGATGTGTAGGTCCATGCTCAGGATCCAAACTCACGAACTCCTGCTGTCAAAGGGGAGCACGTGAATTTAACCACTAAGCCACCGGGCTCACCCTTCATTCTCTTCATTCTTTGACCTTCATTGCTCAGAGTGTGGGTGAGAGTGTGTGTGCCTTTGTGTCTTGGAGATCACCCTCCTTGACGTGTCCATCCTCTCTTCAACTTTCTTTGTCTCTTTACTCTTTTACTTTTCCGTTGTAGGTGTCTAAGACCCTCACCTTACATGGAAGCAGTGACCTTCATTCCATGATCTTGTCTTTCCTCTTGCACAAGTTCAGCTTCAGGTGTCCACTGAATGTCAGTGGCCACAGTGGCTAGAGGCCCTGTGTGTCCTTGTGTATTGGTGGTGCGGCCCGTGGTGGAGAGCCCGCAGAGAAGGGGGATCAGGATGAAAGCTCAGGTCTCCTGAGAATGGGGGAGATGCTTTCATTCTTAGTGTAGCCCATTTTACTCCACAATGTTTGAAATTAAACACATCTTTATACAGTATGCATGAATTTCCTTTCAAAGACTTACATCTGTTTTTCATGAAAAAACTTTTTTAAATTAACACAAAAGTTAATGACCTTGACCCTCTTTCTTGTAGTGTAATAAACCTGTACTTTGATAAGAGAATTGGATTCTCCTTGTCCTGGATGGCAGTGAGACACTGCCACACAGTTCCCTCTGTCCTTTTTCACTGTCACTGATGTTGAGGAATACCATGGCCCAGATCTATCCGCTAGTGCCGAGGTTTTTCCCACCCCCAGAAGCCCCTGCATCCATTATTCTGGGTTCTCTTCTGTCATGTGCAATTTATACACCTTGTCCTGGAGACGTCCCTTGCTCAGGGATCCCTGTTGTAGGTAATCTTGGCGTTACCTTGGCGGTGGAGAGGTGTCTTCCTCAGAGGTAGGAGTGAACGAGAGGAGAAGGGAATTCCACACTGTGAGGCCGAGAGAAAGGGAGTCACTCTCCCCTCCCACCGCCTGGAACTCCACACAACACCTGGCAGTCACACAGGAACCTGGCGTCTGTTCCCAACCCTGGACCCTGGCTGTGGCTTTCCCTGCCCCATCCCGACACCAGTCTTCCACACCGCCCTGCTGCCTTCAGGGGGGCTTTTTCTGCCTCTTGGAAACTGCTACGTGAAATAGCGTCCCTCGAAAACCTCTATCCCTACACCCTGTTTATTTTTCCTACAGCACGTGTACTTATTGCGTGACATTATACTTCATGTTTATGTAATTACATATTAGATGTCTTCCCATCAGAATGTGAACCATCCAGCGGCCCTGTGTCCCACGGTCCAGAATAGGGCTCAGCACAGAACAGACTCGTGGTAAATGTCTGCTGGACGAACGAATGATTAATTCTGGGTTGCCAAATGCTGCTTTCTAGGTTCCCATAGAGTATTTTATTCCTTGCCAGAATAGTTTACATTTCTCTGCTAAGATTCCTCCACTGCTTACCCGGTCTGCCCACCTTCTTCCTGTGAATGCCTGAACATAAGAATAGTAGCCCTTTCAGCATCTGTGTCTGCTAATTCCAACGTCTCTGTCTTCTGTGGATACGCTATTGATTTTTATTTTCCTTCTGATGATAGCTCATTTTTCCCCAAGTTTTTCTGCACCTAGTAATTTTTAGATTGTGTACTCTCTATGAAGTAAAGAGTTTGGATTCTATGAACTTCACCTAGATTTTGTTGAATTTTTCATACTGCTACATTTCTACCAAGTGCCCTTGGTCCTATGGAATCTGAGTTTTAGGTAAGCCATGAAGACAAAAGAGAGTGAGCATCCCAAATTATGTGTCTTCATTTAAAAACAACAACAAAAATCTTCCCTTACTTTTTAAAAATACTTTCCCTATTTTCCTTCAAAATAGTAAATCTTCCAGGGCCATCCCGGTGACATAGTGGTTAAGTTCCCACGCTCTGCTTCAGTGGCCTGGGGGTCGTGGGTTCAGATCCTTGCACAGACCTACACACTGCTCATCAAGCCATGCTGTGGCAGCATCCCACATACAAAATGGAGGAAGATTAGCACAGATGTTGGCTCAGCAACAACTTTCCTCAAGCAAAAATAGAAGGATTGGCAGCAGATGTTAGCTCAGGGCCAGTGAGCTTCTTCACCAAAAAGAAATCTTCCAAAATAATTGGATTTTGTTTCCATTCATAGCTATAGCAGATCCCATGGATCCCTTCCCCATTAACTCTCATCACCAACTGGTCTCCTAAGTGAAGCTTGTTCCTACTTTGGGCGCCATCTGCCTCAGGCTTTTCTCTGTCGGCAGGTCTCAGGGAAGCTGAATGCACTGTGGAATTAACACCCGGGAGCCAGGAGCAGCCCTTATCCAGTGATGGGAGGGAGTTGGAGGGGAGACCCCAGCTTCTTCCCACAGAGGGGTCACTCTGGAACCTGTACTCTTCAGCACCCCCAGTTTCCCCTGTGACACCCTGTTGATGAGCACCCCTTCCCTTTTTCCCTTCCACACTTTCCATTGGTCCATCCTGGGAACATCTCCCAAACTCTTGCCTCTGATTCTGCCTGGGGGAAACCAACCAGAGATCACAGTCAACAAAGCTGTGTCTTTCTTTATTCTCCCCAACCTCTCATGTCTGTTTCTAAGTCATTCACATTCTTTAAGGTTTAACTCATGTTCTAATTCCTTCGTGAAACCTTTATCATTACCCTAGAGTTTACTTCTGAGAGTCCCGACAAACTCAACTTGTGCGCATCAAAATCATCCTAGCACTTTATCTATAACTTTCTGTTGACACCAAGCATTTCTCTTTTTAAAATTTATCTTTGGGGCTGGCCTGGTGGCGTGGCAGTTAAGTTCAAGAGCTCCGCTTTGGCGGCCTGAGGTTCACAGGTTCAGATACCCGGGCACGATCCTACACACTGCTTATCAAGCCACGCAGTGGCAGGCGTCCCACATGTAAAGTAGAGGACGATGGGCACAGATGTTAGCTGAGGGCCAGCGTTCTTCAGCAAAAATAGGAGGACTGGAAGCAGATGTTAGCTCAGAGCTAATATTCCTAAAAAGAAAAAAACAAAAACTGTCTTCATGCCTCGACTCCCTTATTCAACAGAACACTATTTAAAAGCAAGGACCACAGCTGCATCTCCTCTGTGTAGCCCATAACCTCTTCAAAATTGCTTTGCACCATGTGATCAGTCCATACTTAAGAACTGTTTGAATGCTGCAAACATTGCTTCATTAACTTTTCATTTTTTGTTCTTATTTTATTTTTCCAACTGACTTAGAGATAGTCATAGGATCTGAGAGTCTTATCTTTGAGAAAATTTTAATGAAGCATATAATTAACATATACCACATTGTTATGTGTTAATAGAATTAGTTTTAATGGAAAACTGACTATTTGTCATTGTCAAAGGTCAAATTTCCAGCTATATTTTCTCCACTGAACTGTCATGTCACATCCCAGATTCACTGTGGTTTTGAAATAATCATAACAGTTTTTAGAATAATTATTTTCTCTTAATACTGGCAAAAAAACCATAATGAGGGATGGTTCCACATAAGAATCGATTGATGAGAGACAATAGTTGGCTTAATGATAGAAGATCTTCTGTGTTATGAATTTATAACAAAGTGGCTTCTATCTTTACCTGCTAGAGTTTCTTGAATCTAGCAGCAATGGTGTCAAGTTAGAGGAGGGTAAATAAATGTCTCATTCTGTTTTATATTATTTGTGTTTGGAAAGGGCTTATCTTTAGCGCTTAAACATTACTAAGTCAACTCTAGTCAAAGTCTAACCAATTAAATTCACCTGGATACCTTTCTTTTTCACTACTTTATAATGGATGATAAGGTCAGCTAATTGATTGAATCATTTCATTAATCATGTATTCATTGGTGGAACAGAGATCTCTCAGGAACCTACTCTGTGCCCCCATGGGGCTTAGTGCTATAGACACAACAGAAAAGGAGACCCAGCCCCTGTCTTCCTGGAGCCTCCAGTTGGTACCCCACTCCTGATCCTGCCCATAAACAGGTGATTTTCTCTTGGGCTTCTACAGGCAAGAGTTTTGGTCAAATTTTGGTTATGGAAAACTTGAAAACAGAGATAAGAAAATTTTTACAATTATCAACAAACATATATGTTCAGGTGTGCACATCCCTCTATTTCTTTTTCAAACAAGATTTTCCAATAAATCAGAAGCAGACCACTAGACTCAATTAACCATGGCCAGTCCCACTTCTATGTACTCATTTAATGGGAGAAACAAGAGAAAACATAATCCATTTCAGATTGTACTATATAGATGGATGAAAGAACCTCGGAACAGGAGATTGACCTTCTTCTTAGAGATGGATGAGCTTGCTGGGTGTCTTGTTCCATAAATGCTGAATGTTCTACTCATTATGGTCTGGAGTTAAGGAAGGTTCTGTAGTTGTCTCATGAAGTCCAACCCAGGTCAAGGATGAGACATCATGCTCAGAGATCTCGGCGCTCATTGCCCTTAGGTCAGGATGCTTTGCTTTTTTTCTGAATTCTTACCTTCTGAATAGCAATGAAAAATGTTGGCAACACTACTCAAAGGAAGAGGTTGCTTGTGTGTGAGAGCTGTAAGTTGGTGGAGACATTGTGCTAGACAAATTTGCCATTCCACAATCTGCTTAGACTCCTGCAACCAATCGATACCCAGGACATCTACTGCTCAGGGACAGGGATTGTGAGAGAAGAAAGAAGTATGGTGAAGGCAATGAAAATGAGTGGAGAGGAGAGAGAGAGGGACAGAAAGGGTTTGCTAGAGCAAGACAGAGCAGGGACTCGAGAAGAGGAAGGAGGAGAAGAGAAGGGAAAGTTCTACAGGAGAAATAACCACGCACTGGTGACATCAGTTAGGACTAGGTCTGGCAAAGCAGATTTTTAAAATAAAACCTGTATATACTTAAAGCTTACAACATGATGCTTTCATGTACTCGTACACTGTGGAATGATTACTACAGATAAAGAAATTATGAGATATATATATATCCATATATACATAAAATGAAACATTATTTAGCCCTAAAAGAAAAGGAGATCCTGCCATTTGTGACAACATGTATGAACTTGGGGGACATTATGCTAAGTAAGAGATTTGTCTTTGACAAAGAGATCAGTCTGTAAGAGATGTTAATCTCTTACATACAGAATGAGCAAACTGTGGCCTCTGGGAAATCAGTCTCCTACCTGTTTTTGTAAATAAAGTTTTATTGGAACACAGCTGTGCCCACCCCTTTATTAACTGTCTGTGGCTGCTTTCACACTGCAGCCGGAGCGCTGAGTAGATGCGACAGAGTTCGTCGTCTACGAAGCCAAAAGATCTGCTCTCTGGCCCTTTACAGAAAGAGTTTGCCCACTCCCCGTCTTACATCAAAGTTTGGATGGAGGCAACCCATGGCAGGCACCAGGGATTCAGCTGTTTCGCACTCCCACCCCCTGGGCATACGGCCACCATGTGTTCCTGGGGGCCAGCTAGTCACAGATCTCATTTCACCAGGCAAGCTGGAAACAAGAGTTAAGGAGATGCCAAAGGCGTGTGCCAGCTCTTGTAAAGGACACTCCCCCAAAGCTGCCACACAACACTGACACTTACGTTACTCACCGGAACTTAGTTAAACAGTTACACTCAGCTGCCAGGGAGCAGAGAAATTCCCTCACTCCGGGTGAGCTGCCGACAGCCGGAACTAGGGCTCCTCAGAAGGAAGCAACGCTATGAGGAAGAGGGGTAGTTCAAGTCAACCGTTATTAGCTGAAGCAAAATTTGAAGAATATTGCCTGCTATTATCTACTAAGATGCCTGCAGTTGTTGACTAGAGTCTATATAAATAACAAAATCTAGACTTAGTAGAATAAACCAGCAAACAAATATCCTCTCATTTGCTACCTGAGTACTCTGAAAGTGATGTTCTAGTCACACCTTTAAAACAGTTATAACGGGAGACACTTTTGCACATTTCCTTCCAATTTTTCTTGGAGAAAAATCTGTCACAGAAATACTTGAACATTAGAGCAGATTTCAGACTATAATTTATAGAACGTTGCATACCATTTAGCCAGCAGATCATAGCCGTTCCTTTATAAATGTCACAGGAACCTTCCATTATAGACTGCAAATGTGTATGAAGAAAATTTTAAAACATAAATTACGAGGACTCTTAAAATACATAATACTTTACAGACACTAATGCTTTACCAGGCTGTCACAATCCTTCATGTAAATATGAACCTAATGCCTTTTTAAAGTGCTGTTTTGTCTTCCCAGCTGACTGGGACATCTCTAAAGAAAGTAGATGTTCTAAAATTATATTTAGGAGACTATGAAAGGGACTTTGAATCAAGAGAGTTTGGGGATTGATTTGGGGCTGTTCTATTTGGGACCAGCAGTTTGTGTGAGTAGATCTGTTCAAGCTCATTCTACTGGCCCCATCCTATTGATCCCCAGATGTCTAGGACAATACTGCAAAGTCCTGCAGCCTAGGGGACGCCCTCGATGCTTCAGTAAATGCCCTTCACCCCCAATCCACTGGCTCCTTGGCAGAAAGGCCAGCGTCTTTGATATCCAACCAGACTTTCCCGATCTGACTTGGCTGTCCATGTTACTACTAGTATTTTAATTTGTTTTCCACAATGAAGCCTAGATCTCTGACTGGTTATTATCTCCGAGTGCCAGGCGCTAACCTTGGTGTCTTTATTCCTGTGTTAAGATGATGACTGACCAGAAAACCCCAAAAGAAATATAGACAGAAAGGTCCCTCCTTTCCCTCATTTGAAAGCCTGCATGCGGTGATTATGAGTGAGTGATGTCCTTCTGGTTATCTAGTCCAGGAATCAGAATAATTGAGAGGAGCGAGACTCTTCTTAGTAGGTGACCCTGAAATTTGATTGATACCTTCTGGTGTCCAAGCAGATTTTTAATAAGTCCGCGTGTACTCTCTGCCTTCCCAGCGACTCCAAATACATGGCCAGCGTCAGGCTCAGTCTGACCCATGAACTGTCTAAGCTCTGTATTTCATTTTCCTTCAATCCCCTGGCTAGGACCAGAAATGCAGAAACCAGGTGATTCGGTGCCTTATTCTTGGGTGCCGCAATGGGGATGAAATTAGCTTCCTCTTACATGGAACCCTGTCTTGGGGCCTCTTTTTAAGACCAAGCAATGAAATCGAACGCGTAACCTAGAGAGGCATCCTCCGGGAGGGCGTCCGCCTTCTGCCTGCCCACAATCGCGCAGACGCTTCCGCCCTCGGAGGCCACGCCTGAGCGCCACGAGGTCGGGAGCAAGCGAGGACTGTGTTACACGAACTTCCTTTTTGCCTCAGATCTTGGATTCCGCGCTGGCTTTCTGTTCTCAATTAAAATAGCAAACTGTCGAATTGTGGATAAACTTCCCCTGGGGGGGCGGAGGGCTTCTGAACGCCTTTCTTTGCGCGGCGTCCCTGAGAACGAAGCTCTCCGTTGGTTTCCCGGCGGCGGGGCGGCTGGGGCGGGGCGGCTCTCCCATCCCCGCCTCGCGCTGCAGCGCCCGCGTCCAAGGCGCCTGCGCCCCGCCCGCCGCTGTTTCCTACCAGCCGCTGAGTTTGTTTCCGCTCTTCTCTTCAGGGGGGTCAGCCCTTGGGGTCTCCGTTGCTGCCCTCGCCTTTTTCCTGTTGCCTTGAAGGTAGCGTTGGCTTCTTCCAGGTCCTTCCTCACGCCTTCTGTATCTCCGAATGGACTCCCCTTCTTCCCAACTCCCTAATATACACTCTTAGTCTCATTTCAGATAACCCGGGAAACAGTGTTTATTTTTCATTTTATGAACATTATGTTAAACTTTTGTGGCAAAGGCCTTTGTCCCTGCATTTGTTTATGATTTATTAAGGATGCTTCGTAGGATGCAAATACACATATGTGAAGAAAAAAAAAAAAAAGTCACCAAGGAAGCGATCTAAAAAGGTGGACAGGGAACTCGGCTGCTTAGGATCCCAAGTCTAAAGGCACAGCCGCGATGACAGCCCCTTGCAGGAAGTGGGAGATGTTGAGATCTGAAGCCTGATGGGTGAACATAGCAATAAAACGAGAGCTGAGTTTTTAATAAATCTCTACTCTTTCCAGAACACTCCAGCCTGCAACAAGAGTAAATTGAAGAGGCGTGGATGTTTAAGAATCTCAAGAAGTGAGTAACAGAATCATGCTTTTGAGCCAGGAAGGGTCTGGAGTCATGGGGAAAAGCACAGGTTGCTGACACAGTAGCCCAGCTGCTGGCCGGCCAGGGGACCAGGCAGCGTCTGCTTCACTCCAGAAAATCGGTTCTGAGTTTGCAAGTTCTTTTCCAGAGCTGAAGCCAGCGTGATAAAGTGCTGCTCTTTCACCAGAAAGAATGTTTGCTTACTATTTCATCATCCCCCAGAGGCGCAGAGAAAGAAAATGAGCACATCAGTTGTCATTATGACAGGATAAAAATGGAGCCGTCATATTTCAATAACACAATGCGATGAGCAGCCCAACGAGTGATGAGTTATGGACTGGCTCGCTCACTCTCGACTATAAGTTAATATTATCTCCCCAGGATAATTAGAGTGGAGTTCAATTACTGACCGTGAATTGCCATGTGGGCCACACCGTGGGTTCTGACACAGCTTTTTACACATTTATCTTTTCACCTAACGTGCTAAATCTGCATCGCGGTGGTGATTAATCTTGCCTTGCCCCTTCCAGCCTGCACTATTCTTCTCGCATGGATTGGCTGGTCCCTGGAGTCCCCTTGAGCACAGTAGGAGTGGGTCTATTACACTGTGTTTTTCTGCCAATTTACGTTCCTCTTTGTGTTAGGTTATTGTGGTCACTTCTGAAGTTGGGTCAAATGAGCACTTCCCCAAAGGTCACATGCTGACGAATGTGGCCCTGCCCACCTACCCCTGGGCCGCCAGGGGTCGGATCTTTTCTATGCCGGTGCCTTTGTGAGCTGTACCCACAGAACTCCCATTGAAAGCCAGGGGCCCCTTTATTTCCACGGGGAGTGGCGAGGGAGACGAGGCTCTTTAATCTTTAGTGAGCTTGCAGAACAGCCCCCCAGCCTCCTTGAAGGCTCATTGTCGCTTCTTCCTCTTGGTGAGTAAGAACCCCATCCTGTCTGTTCAGGCATCCTCACTTGGGGAGCAGAGGGAGAGGAGCTGCGAATGATAATTAATGGGGTATTGTGTCAGCAAAGCCCCCAAACAGAAGGTTATTAAGTCACACAGACTTCCATTTGAAAGCCATGCATATATTCCAACTTGGGATTTGCAGGAGATAAAGAAATGAAAACTTTGAGTCTCAATATCTTAGAATGTTTTATTTTATTTGTTGTGAAATGCTAGGGTTCATGGCTACAATAATCGGAGCTTGATCCCTGTGGTTTTGGGGGACACCTGGGCTTCCAGCCCTCTGGATGTGAAGGAAAGGAGCCTGCAAACACAGCAGGAGCTCCTGAGAGCAGGAGGCCGGGGCCAGGCTCTGGGAGGGCTGGCGGCTGCTCTTAGACTTTCCTGCCGTGGCCACACAGCCTCTCAGGGGACGTTTCATCCACTTGTTTCCTCATGGCACATGTTCCATATGTTGTTTTGGGGGACCCGATTTTAGGGGAGAAAAAGGTGGGTCACAGCTACACATATGTCAAAACTAACACTGAAATGTTGTCGGCCCTTTTTTTTTTTTTGAGGAAGATTAGCCCTGAGCTAACATCTGTGGCCAATCCTCCTCTTTTTGCTGAGGAAGACCGGCCCTGAGCTAACATCGTGCCCATCTTCCTCTACTTTGTATGTGGGACGCCTACCACAGCATGGCTTGCCAAGCGGTGCCATGTCCACACCCAGGAGCTGAACCAGCGAGCCCCAGGCCATGGAAGCAGAACATGCACACTTAACCGCTGAGCCACCAGGCTGGCCCTGTTGTCAGCCTTTTATCTATAAGATTAACTTGTAGATTCCAGGAAAGCCTGAAGCCTTACTCTCATTCTGGACCCACGTGGGTCTGGGTTGAATCTCAGACCCTAAGCCTCATTGTTCCCATCCACAGAAAGCCCTGTAGCTGCCTTGTAGCTGTGGGCAGGTTGGTGGGACGCTGTGTGGGAAGGACTGAGCACTGGCCTGTCATGTGGTAAATGCTCAACTAACATGGGTGGTTGTGTTATTCCCATGGAGCCACTTATTTGCTGTGGATCCCTTTCACCCCTTGCAGACTAGGTCTTCCTATCAGTCAGAGTATTGAGATTACCTGAGTTATTTAGATATCTTAGGTTATTTATCTAAGAGCACCAATGTGCAGGATGGTTATTTTAATTCCAGAATATTTTGAAGAGCCCAGACTTGATTTGGTAAGTGTAAAATGTTATTTTAATAATCACAGCTGATATTTTTAAGTGAACATCTTTGTGGTTGCTTTTTATATTATAATGGAGGTTGTTGTTAAGCCGACGCCCCTTCTGGGAGCTCCCGGGATTACTCCTGCTCTCTTGTAATCCTTTCCTGGATCTCAGATGCAGGCCTGTGTGGTAGGTCGGACCCTGGGGTGCGAAACCACATCAGTTCTGTTGGCCTTGTGTGTCAGTACGATATAGGAGGTTGTTGGGTCTTTCTTTCCCAGTGGTAGTGGACAACCCTGGGGTGGGTGTTTACAAGGACTGAAGGGAGACATTAGAAGGAATGACCATTCTTCTCACAGCTGAGGGACGCGTGTTCTTCAAACATTCTCTCTTCATGTGAATGCCAAGACTGCGATGGCTGTCTGCTTGCTCCCTGTCTTTTTCACCTTATTGATTTCACAGAGAGCAGTGATGCCCACACCAGCAAGACACAAGCAGCCACCAAGCCCAGGCCTGGCTTTGCAGGCAAAGGCTGAACATGCCTTACACAGACCCATCAGGGGCCCCCGAAAAGCCGCCAGCTCTTCTCCCGTGCGTCAAGACACTGCTCCAGTGTGAAATCTGTAAGCTAATGGGCAGCAAATATGCACAGGAAATTTAGTCATTGACCAAGAGATTGTAAGATTGCTTAAATCTGGTCACCATCTGGTCAGTACAGCCCAAGCCTCTGGCAGCCAAGTGGTGATTCTCAAATTTCTCTCCTTAGTGTTCTACGGTCTCATGTTCAGGCATCAGAGGTGATCCTTTCACTTAAGAAGCAAATGAACTAAAGTGGAAGTGTTTCCATCTAATTCTTTCTGGAAGCAGGGTTAAAAACAGAGGCATCTCCTAAAGCTCTCCCGTGGGATTCTTTTCTTTGCAAAATTACACTCGGTATCAAACTATTTTGATGTGGAGAGGATGAAAGACCTGAGTAAGCACATTGCAAGTTGCAGGTGAAACACTCTAAGTACTGATGACAGCAATGACAGATGAGTGAAGGCAAAGAATCTTTCAAACTCAAAAAAGAAATTGCTTGGTTGACTTGACATAAGCATGGGAGAGTTTAAATATGCAAGAAAGGAGAGGCAGGATGTGAGTTTTAGCCTACAGGAACTCCATGCATAAAAAGGAAATGCGTGTCACAGCTGCTCCTCCAATGCTCGCTCATTTCCATTTGTCTTCCAATCATCAGATGAAATGAGAGCTGCATGTGGCTCGCTCTTCCTCTCCACTGTGCACGGCCCCACATGGATCCTGATACTTTGCATGATTGGAGCTACCTTTTCCCTCTCTCTGCGCCCTTCTCAAGAATAGACACAATTGGACATTTTCATTTTGAAATCCTTTCTCCAGGTGTGAGCCTGCTGCTGCTGCTTTGACCAAAGATGCAACCTTTTTCTTTTCCCTTCGTGGAGAACAACATCTGTTTTCATTCTAAAACCATGCTCATATCCCATCCCCTGAGCCGTCCCCGGGGTTCGCTTCAGCTGTACTTTGAGTTCTCTCTCAGCACATTTCCTTTCTGAAGCAATAATATAATATTTGTACTTTTTAACTTGAAACAGAAAAATTTCTTTTTTCACTCATGTGTTGTTGTGGTTTATGCTGGCAGCCAGACGGGTCGAGTGGCAAAGCAGACTTCTGGGAATCAGAATTTTTTGGACTCCAAAGGGACTCTTCACGTGGGGGCCATGCCAAGCAATCTCAGATTGTAGCTGAGCCCATGGACCCAGGCGTCATAATTCTCCAGCTGTGTCTGCGTAGGTTTGGTCTTTGCATCCAAGTGAGGACAAGAGCTCATGTGGCGCTTGGGCACCCAGTGTCTTCCAGTTGGTGGAGGAAGGAATCTTGAGAGAGATGACAGATTTGTGTGACATTTGACCTAAGCCTGACTAAGGATCTAAGCTATCTCGGGAGAGGAGCCAGCTCTGTGTGATGTTTGACCTAAGCCGCTGGGCCTTCCCCTGTCCCAATACCAGCATTATTTACCTTGTCCAGGTATTATCTGTGGACCTTCCTGAACCAGGAGGAGAGTTACAGAAACGACAGGAAAAAGAAGAACAGAAAGAAAAACAAAATTCAGGTCAATGGAAATCAGGAGGAAGTGGGTGAGAACATTAGATACACAGCAAAGTGAGGGCGGTGCTGGAGAGACCTGTGTCTACTCAGATATTGTGGGGAACACAGGCATCCTGGTTGTATATTTTCCCTTGTGTGGGAGGAGTCCTGTCTCCAGCATCTCTGCAGAGCAGTGGGCAGGGTGAAGAACAGAATTGCAGCAGGTGAAATTAAAGTGGACAAGGCCACCTTGCTATTCCCAATCCCCATTCCCTTTCCTCTGGGTGCAGCTAGACTGCAGCACCCCCACGTGGGGCCCCGTGATTAGCTGTGACCTGTGGCTGAGTCTTGACCATCCCCCCATGGATGTAGACAGCCCAAGCCCCTCTAGGGGTCTCGCTCTCCCCTCTGCCTGCTGGATGCCCACACTCAGGCTCACCTTGGAAGCCATATGGTGGAGATGGCAGATGCTGCTAGCCTGGCCCTCTTATTGCATGGACAACTGCCCCACTGACACGCAGCTTCCAGATGGAATTTATGTGTGATAAATAAAGCTGTGCGCAATTAAGCCTCAGATCTATGATGCATCTAGAACTGCATTAATTAAAATAAGGAGCTCACACATCCTGCTGCCCAGAGGTCCTCCTGCTTCAAGGGCCTGTTCCCAGTATGGAGCCTTCGATTCTCAAAAAATATATGACATTTTGAAAACTTCTTTGGACAATTAATTTTAAGTTCATCATATCTCGGGTACCAAGTAAAGTATTTGAAGAGAAATAAAATGAAAACTAAATAATTAATGGCACAATTAGCAGAAACCATACCTCAACTCTCAACTAGATTTTGATAAAATCCTAGTTTTCATTTCCTCTCATTTTTTATTGAAATAGAAATATGCTTATTGAATGTTTTTTGTAAAACTAGACAGTATAGATTGTGTGCTAATTTTAAAACACACAAAATACTATGAATAGTATGGATGCATATACAAGTTGACAATTTCAGTAGCGTATTGAGGAAGATGAAGAGTAATGACACCAGTAACACCACTTAGGATGGTGGTGTCCTCTTGAGAGGGGGATGTGGGACCTGGATGAGGAGGCAGGTACAAAGTTTTACTGTGAGTGTAAACTTTGATGTTCATAGCAGCATCATTAAGGATAGTCAAGAGCTGGAAGCAACTCAACCGTCCACTGACAGGTGAGTGGATAAAAAATTTGGTATACACACACAATGGAATATTGTTCGGTCTTAAGAAACAATGAAAATCTTATATATGCTACAACATGAATGAACCTTGAAAATATTATGCTAAGTGAAAGAAGCCAGACAGAAAAGGACAAATACTGTATGATTCCACCCATCCAAGGTCCTTGGAGTAGTCAAACTCATAGAGACAGAAAGCAGAACAGTAGCTGCCAGGGGCTGTGGGGTGGGGTGGGGGGATGGGAGTTAGTCTTCAATGAGCATGAAGTTTCAATTTTGCAAGATGACAAGAGTTCTGGAGCTGGATGGTGGTGATGATTGCACAATAGTGTGAATACACTTGAGGACATCAAATTGTATGCTTAAAAATTATTAAAAAGGTAGGTTTCATATTATTATTTTACTACAATAAATAAGGGAGATCTAAATGAAATAAGGCTAGTTATTACCATCTACGATATCTGGATGACTGTAAATCTCATCATATCTTCTATGCTCTATAGTGTGTTTGGGGAGAATAAACAGAATTCACAAGAGAGTAGAACTCAGGGAAAATGCTGTGTCCTTCCAGACTCAGCTGGTGGGTCACTTCCCACCAGATCCTCCCCTTGCCTGTCTCGGCTGGACCCCCTGAGGACTCTCGCAGCAGGTTAGAGACCCCTGTCACCTGTCTTGTGATGATGTGCTTACTTGTCTCTTTCTTCTTTGTTCCTCGAGGACAGAGGTGTTGCTGTGTTTGTCTTCATGTCCCGTTATTACTTTGGCATGATGACCTGCAGGTGGAAGGGCTCTAAGAAATGTCTATTGACTGCCCTAAGAAATAGAGAAGTAAACAATTCCATTTATATTACTTACACTAAAATTTCAGACTCTCCAAATTTGTATCCACACCTTCTTAAACACAGATGAGTCAGAGGCTTTTCCTCAGTCCGTGTCGTGTGTGTCTGTGTTGTATTGTTTTGGTGTGTCCACAGTGACTAAGGTGACTCCTGGATGCATTATTGTCACAGTGCGGATTGATTCAGGGAAGACTGAAGTCAAGTCTTCTCTTCTGCTCCTTGTACACCTGCATTGCCTTGTGTGTCTCCTCCCAGGGTGACCCTGCTTCATCTACATTGAGCTATCCCGCTGACTTCCCCAGGGTCATGGGCAGCTCCCAGAATGAGCTGTTGAATCCACACTCTCCACCCACTTTGACACTGGGCAGAATGGAAACAGCCGTAAGCCCCTAGAAGCACCAGTGGATTGAATAACACCCATAGGCCCTGAGCTGGGCATTCCCCATGAGGCCGGGTCTCCCGGGAACTCACTTGGAGCTGAAGGGGCCTCTCAGGTGGCCCGCTCTTTCTCCCACACCCCTCCAGTTCATCCAGAGTTTTCTTCTCTGCCTGATTCCTGTGGATGGCACAGCCCCACACTCTTCGGCAGGACCAAATTCAGACCTCTTTCTGTTCCCAAGCATCCTTTGCTGCCTTGTACAATGTTTGTTTCCCTGCCACTTCCAATTACGCAAATTCCATCTTTACTTGTCCCTGCACCGATTTGCATTTTGAACGTTCTTATATCTTCGAACACAATTAAGTCTGCAAAGACTTGCAAACACCTCAAAGTTAAGCACAGATATGGCAAATAAGCATGAACTTGCTGTCATGGGAAGTGACTGACATGCGGGGCCCGTTCTAAATGTTCCTTCCCATGTGACAAAGAGAACTTCCCAGGGGAATGTGGAAGACTCCATGGAATTACTTGTCTCCAGAACTGGAAAAGACTGCAGAAGGTGGAGAAACACTTTGCAAAAATAGCAAGCTGAATGTTAAAATTGCTACCTATACACAACCTTCTTTATTTTTGAAGAAGCTCGCTGTGTTGGGACATATTCTTTTCCTAATGCTTTGAAATTGAAACACACAAACACCGGGAGAAGGACGTCACTGAAGTTGTTAGAAAGGGACGCGTGATTTGGATACAATGAGAACTTCCTTGAAACTGTATCTGATAAAGTTTAGACATAATTTCCTACAGGTTCATTATTTTTCTTTTCCAGAATTGCCCAAGCTCTTTCTTCTGGTCTGGATTAGGTGCTGAACTACCGAAGGATTAGGAGGGAGGCTGTTCCAGAAGCCGGAAGTATTAGAAATCTCACCAAAAAATCTGCTTTGGTGCAATTCCCAGAAAGATTTTAGAGCCTGGAGAGGTTTATATAGTTGGCTGAGTTTGGGATAAACATCTCAAAAATGTTGGGCGTGTTTCCAAACTAACATGAAACTCGAGGTCCACCCATTTCACTAGTTATTAAGATAAAGAGAAATCCCCTGTTGAAATGGGATTACACAATTGGTAGTTCTTGCCATTGTTGAAACAGATCTACCCGCAAATTTCATGCCTTTCTTCTCTTCTAAGTCCAGCTGCTGGAAAAGAAAAAAACCTTCCTGCTTCCCCTGACAATTTGTTTTGTGTTGTCACTGCTGAGACGGCCGATGTTTGATGAAATCTGTGCAGAAAATCTGATCCTCCTTTTGAGTGGACAAGCTCAGGTAGGAGAAGTGGGCTTTTCTTATTAGAGTCTTTCTTACAAGACCTAGAAATGGGACAGAACATGTGTATCAGGCAAGTGGTTATACTTCCTGATGTTAGACTCAAATGTATGGTAATCATGTGTGTTAACAGAAAAAAATAAAATAAAACAAGACATCGCAAGTGGCTTATGGATCATCTTTCCTTAAGATAGGAAGCGTGTAACGTTCCCCTGACTTCCATTTCCACCATCGAAGGCCAGGTGCACAGTGCTGTGGCCTCTAACCTCTGCCATTCTCAGGCTAACCTATCAGTCCCAAATCAACAGCATTAGCTGAAGGAAACCATGAGATGGGCAGCATTTAGAGTTCCTACTGAAAATCAGCATAGACTGTAAGAGCTTACTGGAACCCTAGAAGTTTTTCTAGCCCAACCCACTGATCCATGGGTCAGTTCCTCCAACAGTTCCTGGATGAGGGGCCGACGCTGCTCTGGGCTCCCATGTGGGGCATGTTGTCCTATGACAGAACCCTATATCCTGTGGTTGTATGAGAAAGAGTCATATCAGTGGATGATGCTGAGAGCAGACCTTTGTCATCAAGTTAAGCACAGCGAATTCTTTTGAGAAAACTTGGCCTTTGTATGAATGAAATGGTCTGAAGTCTATGGTCACCTTTCCTGTTGGAGGAGAATTCTCGGCTCTGGGAGTCAGTCTTCTTTCCTCTCTGTCTCTGACTCTCTCCTTTTTGCTTTCTGTTTGCCCCAGGTATATGGTGTTGAGTCACTTGCTTTCCCCAGAGTGTGGCGTGACCAGCAGTGGGCCATGTAGCCCCATTTTATTGTTTTTCATTCTTTGGCAACAAAATATTTTCACTCAAGACTTAGTTCTACTCTGAACATGAACAATTTAAGACAACACATTTAAGAAAATCGAAAAAAAAAATTTGAATTGGTAAAGACCATATAGTTACCATGAATTTACAAAGTAAGGGATTCTGAATGTAGAAAACACAGAACTCCGACACAGGTGAGAGACACAGGGCATTTCCTGATGTTTTCATTCACTTTCCTGTACGTGAAAAATAACATTTCTGATAGAAAGGTTGAAAAAGAAGAAAATAGCCACAGTTCTGGAGTAAATCACACCATGACATTTGTGATTAAAACCTCCTAATTTCAATATGAACTATTATTAACCCAACAGGTGGTCAATATTAATCAAATGAGTCATAAACTCAGCTCTCAAAATATGGCCAGATAAAAGTCAAATGATTAAAAAATGTGAAAATAAAGAAAGGAAGGAGCTAAGAAGAGCTAAGAACTAAGCACTATAGATAAGTACTTGGAAGCCTGATTGGGTAAATCAGGTGGTGGGGATAATAATCAATTAGGGAGACATTAAATCTATACTCAGGTACACAATCTTTAAAGGAAGTCACAAGTAGTTAAGACAATCCATTCCACAACAGGACTCATCTTTTCTTTCTCCCTCTTTATTCATTTATTGCTGAGTTTAGTTGATTTTATTCCCGCTAGGCTAAAATCTAGGCTACCATGATCTTCTCTTCTCTACTGCACCTACAGCAGTACCAACACCAAGCACTGGTTTCTCCTTATTTCCTCTGTGGCTTTGAAGGCAGAGTCCTCTTCACATCTTGGGCATCTTCTGCAACAAGTAGCTCAATAGTCAGTTCTCAGAGGGGCTGGATCAAGAACCGACAGTGTTCTGTCCAGGCAGAGAGCATTTATCGAGCAATAACTCCATTCCATGGTTAATGGCCACAGCCCACTCACTCACCTGCCTGAGCATCCCAGTGCTTGGCGGCACTTCTAGCCACGAGGCTGCTTCGCTACGGTGGTATGGCACATGTGAGAAGAGAATTCTCTTCTTCTATGTATCTGGGGAAGTATTTTTAATTCCATCTCATTTGTTGATCTTCCCTCCCCCCAAAACTTCGAGAAAATGGGAATAATTAAGATTCCCAAAATAGGATTCACTCCAACAGCCATAAGTGAAAGACCACACGTCGTCAGTTATATTCGATGTGCTATTTGCTGCAGCAAGGGACCTCGTATACCACAGGGAACTTGGAATGTCTCACAAGGGGGGTTGTTAGGGAAGGCTGTGCACAGGGTTTCATGGAACTGGAGTTACTTGCCAAGGAGTGGTCAGAATTTGTAAACCTGGAGGTTGCTGGAAAATTGCTGGTCTTATGTTAGAAAATGTTAAGTCACCGCAGAGTTACTTGTGGAGCATTCTGTGGTCCTGTCCTGGAGGACTGGATCAAATGACACTGGTGTTAAAGAGTTGGAATTCAGATGATCCGTGATGGGTATTAAATTGTTTCACTAGAATTTATCTGTTTTGCAACTCATACTGCAGCCTCTTTTGAAAAGTTGTGGTTTCTGTTTCACTTCCCAGTTCCTGCATCACAGTCAATGTTTGGCAGTAGGGCCGTTTCTCACGTTATCACATCACATTTTTGATTCTCAGTCCGAATTTGAGTTGCTGATATGCCTTCTCTGAGTGGGCTCCCACAAAGGACTTCCCAAATTGAGACACTTCCATGAATCCTTACGCTTGCTTTCTCTCTTTAAGGTGGAAAGATCAAACTGATCACACCGGCTGCCCTTCACACGGGATTACGGGTTGTTCCTGGGAACATGCGGTTCTGTCCTTTGCAATGATATTAAGAATTCTTCTACAATGACTGCAGCTCCAAAATGCTAACCTATCATCGTGGGTATCTTGTGAAAGAATTCTTTTCCTGTGTTGACCACCAGCGCCACTTCTCTGTTATAGTGATCTGATGAGAAAAATACTTGTGATTTGCCCTGAAAGTTCAACATTCTACTCCGGGTCTTCTACTTAAAATTGTAACTTAGGAACATGAAAGTAATGTATATCTGCCAACTCAGAGTCTAATGTCAAAGTTTCTAAACTCTTATTCTGCTATATATACCTTGACTTTAGCTCTGTTAGTCATACTAACCAGTATGATTGTACCTATCTATCAAACCCATCTGATTCATAATTTATGCCCTGGTTAGAAAGATATTATTACAAAATTCAGGCTCTGCTAATATGGTAATATAGGTAGACAACCTACATTGTCATTTTTCTCAAAATCATTTTGATCTCAGCCAGACAAACAAGAAGCAGAAGCAGCTCCCGTCAAAGTAGCAGGGCTCAGACCCCTTCCCCACTCTGTGACGCGTGACGCAAAGGGACCACACTTTGTCAGCTCTTCAAACATTGTCGTCCCTTAAAGAATCAGCTGTGCAGCCACCTCCCTTTTAGAATCAATACCACAGTTATTCCAGGGACATATTTTTAAGCAATATTCATTCTATTGATTTTCTCAACTCCTTATAACCAGGAACCACCCATGGTTGACTTACTAACAATAGTGTGTTGAATCTGTAACACAATGTGACTTTTAAGAATGGTCAGCATGGAGAAAGGATGTCCAGATTCAGGGAAAAGAGTGGCTGGAGATATAAAAAAAATGGACCCGACCATCCTCCCACTGATAAACTGGTTCGACAGCAAGACCATGAGGTTCTGCTTATAGCCACCCAAGCCCCTCCTGACTTTTAATGAGGGTCTAGTTCGTTCTGGGTAATCAAAGCCTTTGTGGCCAAAACATACATCTAAACGTACATTGAGGCCCTTGCCACCATCAGAATCGGGGTGGTTGTAAAGTGTTCAGGGAAAAGAGACTTCTTTGCTTTGGAAATACCACATATAAGCACCGTGAGCTGCCATCAATTATGAAAACTTAGGCAGGATTGATCTCAATAATCAAGCCATCTCTTGATTTCACAGTTCACCAAGTGACTGGTATTGTCATATTTCAGAAAATTGAATTCAGTTTTATGAAACATATGTTTAAAAGCTGTACACTTTCAATAATTATGCTATAACATCCCTGTTTTTATGCAAAGCTAACTAGATATTGTCATATTAAAATAGCAAATCCAATTCATTTCTTATGAAACACATGTTTAAAAAAAATAAAAGGAACACTTTAATTATTTCAGGAGTGTTCAGGCCAGCTCACCAGCCGACTGGATATTGCATTTGTTTAAAACTCAATCATGCAAAATGAAGACTCGATTTGAAAAATTTTAATAAAGATAACCAGCCTATCATGATATCATTTGAATGCTAATCGGCACTCCCATTCAGTGGAGGGAGAGCAGTGTCAACTTCGCCGGAGGCTCTTTATTCCGCAATAAAAACATTTACATTCTAATGATTTTATTAAAGCGCTGGAGCTGTCAGCAGCCCCAGATGACTCCCTGGCAAACTGTATCAGTTATCAACTCATATTGCCTTTATCAAAACCACCCAGTGGTGAGCCCAGTGCCACAATGAGGTGTCTGCTGCTCACAGAGCTGGTATTTAATCATTTCTTCTCCAGCATTGTTCTGCTTACAGAGCATAAATAAGAGCTTCAAATAACCCCAGAGTGCTCCTGACAATGAAACAAAGTATGGGCCCTATTTATCTTTCTCGCATTCTTCAGGAACCGTTTTCTCCCACACCCACCCCCACCTTTTATTTTGTTGTTGTTGCTGGCACTTAATTCTTTTTTTTTTAATTCACTACTCCTATCGTCATTCAACAGCTCTGAATTTCTTCTTCACCACGAACAGCAGGGCTCAGGAGAGAGCCAGGCAGAGAAGTGACCCTGTTGGTGGCAGGAAGTGATAGGATGGCCTCTGGGGACCTCGGGAGTGGGGGTGCCGCAGGGCTGAGCAGGACCAGGACCCTAGCAGGAGGGGTTTCGGCTCACTTTGTCTTTGTCACAGTGCAGTGACTGTCCAGTGGGAGAGGAGAGGAGTGGAGATAAGGATCCTGGGCTCATTGGGTGTCCCCTCACCAAAAACGCCACAGAAAGCACGTGCTTGCTGCCAAGGACTTTTTTCCTATTCCTGCTTTTTTGCTCCTCTGTTTCAATCCGCAGCACTCAGTTTGGAGTATGACTCTATAGTGAAATCATCTTTTGATTCATTTAAGAAGTATCCTCCTTTCCCCTTTACATTTGCAAAACAAAAACAAGGAATTCTGAGTAAAAACAGAATACTCTTCCCAGGAAAGTGTGAAACTGGAAATCTTGGTAGGCATTCTGCAGAAACATCCGCTAGACTGGTCATAATTTGGAAATGAGTCATCTCAGTTCAGTGGAAACACTATTGTGTTCTATGTTCTTTTTTTAATTTTCATTTTACTGCTGAGTGTTTTAATAGAAATCTTCCTAAAATATACAACGTGCTTCCTTCTGATGTTCCGTTCTGGAGAGTGAGGTGGTGGGTTGCTCTTGGCAGTTCATTGCCTGGTGTCTAGTAGACACACAAAGATGTTTGTTGAAAATAAAAGCTGCTGGTATATGAAATTTAATGTAAACTTGCCTGATGGCTCTGATTCATCATCTTGAAATTGCCTATGTAATTCCGTGATAGGGTAAAACCCAGATGGGATTTCTCCAGAGTTTCGGAGGGACCTTTGCTCCTAACCAAGTAGCCCTTTCTCCTCTAATGAGCTGCTTTTTCTTTGCTAACAGCTGAAAAACCCTTTAATGCAGCTCTCCAGGATGCACAAAATGGAGCCAAAAGGTTCGCACGGCACACTGCAGAGTCCCTGCACAGGGAAGGCGTTTCTGCCGCTGCTCTGCAGAGCACCCTCTCTGCCCTGGCCCCTCCTTGCTGCACCTGGGCCTCTTGACTCACTAGCCACCAGGTTCTCACCTGGGCCAGGTGTGGACAACCCTGTTCTGTTCTCCAGGTGACTGACATCTCCACCAACCAGAGCCGGACCCAGCCAGCTGCCAAAGCAGGTTTTTGCATCCCAGTTCGCCCTGGGTGGTGGCCAGAGTCTGTGGCAGGAGGTCTCATCAACTTGCAGCTTCTGACTGTCTGGAGTGGAGGAGGGAGCAATCCAGACACAGCCACCTGGCTCTCAGCAGCAATAGAAGAAGCCTAGAGACAGAAGCCTGCCATTATTGTCCCAAACATCCATTTATTAGGGAATGTATGGCAGTTACTCAATTACTCAAAAGCAAATTTCTATTGCAGTTAAACCAGTGAGTACAACGTTGCAGGGAAATAAAACCACAAAACTTATAAGTGACCTGATTGTACCGGCAATGAGTATTTTCCACTAAGACATTGCAAATAACATTTGATCTTCCAATATTTACAGAGGTCCTGCAGATGCTTCTGCCAATGATGGAATCTCTGTATTAAAGGAAGGTTGCTGGATAAGGAGAAAAAAAGTCCAAGAGAGGCTATTTGTGGGCAGAACCATTGAAAACATTTACACAATGGTTTTGATAGCTCATCTTTACCAAGATATTTAAAATAAACTCCGCCCCCTCAAGGCTGTCAATGGAGAGATGAATTAAGGATGGGAAGTCCCTGTTTGGTGTGAAAATGCTGCTAAGGGACAGCCAGCCAATTTGCCGTTGCCACGAGCACTCCAGGCAGAAGGCCCATCTGAGTGAACACTCCCTGCTCTGCCTGCCTCGGCCTTCTGACCTTGAAAATGCCTACACAAAACTCAAGGGCATTTTGATTCAAATAAGTCAAAGGTAAGGGATGTGAAGGATCTTTGACAGCTCAAGTCTTAATAGAAATAAAAGAAATGAATTTTGCTGGAACACACCTCCACTGAACTGGGGCTGGCTCCTGAGCCTCACACCTGCTCTGTGCTCTCAGGTGCGCTTCCTCTGGGTCTCCCTTGGCCCCGGCATTACCTCCAGTCTCTGCCAGTGAGGGGATGAGGAGAGTGCTGGGTGGCCACACTGAGAGTCCCAGTGGGGCCTTGTTTCTCTCTCTGATCCTCATATGTGCTGAGCGAAAGTCCATCACTTGTTCACAGGGACCAAGGGGCACTGACAGTTTAGGAACTTAAATCTGATGTCAGTTGGGAGGGGCTGCACACAGGACCTGCTGCCCTGGCTTCCAAGGCCATAGGATAGAGGGAGGGTCTGTTTCACACTAGCAGGAGAGCCACCTGAATTGTTTGGGGTTTCTACTTGTGGGTCCTCCCCAAGGTCCTGTGCTGTGGGGCTCAAAGCCCCCAGCCTTGAGGTAATACTGTAGGCTGAAGAGACAGTGCCTCTCAGTGAAGAAGTATCACTCTCTCAGGGGCCACGCTGAAATTTTACCTTCACACTCCATTTCTTTTTTCCTATGGCACAGTTTTCCTGCTGATCAAACAGCAGGACTCCATCCTCACGTGGGAGGCACTAAGGTGGAAAACAGCTTTGTGCACATGGAGAAACACCCCTACTTGATGGGGGCTGATTGGCAATTTGTGAGCATTCAATCCTCAATTTGGACTTCTGATCAGTTACACAGTGGACCTCAGGATTGGATGGCCAAAGATGGTTCTGTGATGGCAAACCACTGAACTTCCGGCACCGTTCACAAGGAGCTCGGGTGGTCTCTGGAGACAAGCCCCCCTAGTGTTTGGAAAACATAGTTTATTTTTTTATGGTAACCCACTGTTTTTGGCATTTTTTTCTCAAATGTCACATCTTTATAGTTCAACTTTCAGTCTGGCCTTTTATTACTTCAAAAAATATTGCTTTGCATATGTCAAGACAAAAGATAAATATCTGTGCCTAGTCAATTTGTTATTTATATATTTCCTTCAAGAAGTCAAATATCAGATCACACTGAAAAGAGATTTTCAAGCTTGTGCTGAAAAAGTATTTGAATATTATAGAATTGTGCATTTATGGATCTTTGTTCAAAGGTTTAAAAAATGTGCAGTCTGAGACTGATTCTTCCTTGACTGCGCAGAACTGGCGGAGAAAGAAGGTGTGGGAGTGGTTCTGACTTCAAGCATCCTTAAGACAAGAGGCTATGATGATTTTGTAATTGACTCAAATGTGCATCATGATATCAAATTATTTTTCAAGGAAGTGTATCTGGTAATTTAAGAGAAGAAGAGTAAAAATGATTCCAGATGCATATTACAGTCAAGATCTCCATTGTGACACAAAATTCAGCAGGTACTGAAGATTGATGTTAGGTCTTCAGTCTTCTTGGTATGAATCTATCCATTATCTATCTGTCTATCTATTGATCATCTATCTGTTCCTTTATCCATCCATCCATTTATCCATCCATCCATCCATTCATGTACGTGCCTGTCCATTTGTCTATCTATTTCACCTGTGTGTATGTCCATCCATCATCTATCTTTCTTTCTATCTGTCTATCTATCTATCTAATTCATTACATAGCCTTTAATTGACTTGTGCCAAACTATATATTTCACCTCACTAAGTGCTGAACACACAACAGATACTCCTCTTAAAGACTGTGATCAAATCTGGAATCAGAGATGGGAGGGTTGGAGTCAGGAGACTTTCAGTTCAATAATTAAGAGTTCACTGACTCACTGAGGGCTAAAAAGTGAAGAACATTTATCAACACATTAGTCAGCTATGATACCTAACCAATGTGAATATCAATTAGCTGAAAACCAAAGAGCTATTTTAAGATTCGGTGACTACTAAGTCATCACCCCTTTCTCTTTGGCCAGAGTTTGGATACTGATGACAGGTGGCTGTGAAAGTCAGGAGATAGAGGTGGACAAGGGAGGATGTGTGTTAAAGCGATGGATGCTTCTCACCCTCCCTGACATTTGCAGTGCCTGCTCTTCAGTAGGAAGGTCCCAGTGCCAGGCAGCACTCTGAGTCTTTGCCACACACTACCTCCTGAAATCCCCATCCGTCCCTCTTAGGCAAGCACCATACTGTCCCCCTTAGAAAGAAGAAACCAAGGAACAGAGTAGGAAAGCTATGCAACCAGGATGAGAGGAAGGAAGGCCCTGTAGAGTGAAGTGATCTCACCTACTCAGGTGTGCAAAGCCCCCAGTTCGCCAGACCTACCTTCTCCTGGTGGGGGCCTTTCTCCTGTACCCCATATGAGATTCCTGTTTAATTGTCATTAGCACAGTGACATACCTTTGCTTAGCAAGGTACTCATTTGTAAGACAAGGCAGAAAGCCCTGTGAATTTTTGTTCAAGTTTTTTCAGTGTAGCAGAACATACACATCAGATGAATGTGGATGAATGGAGTTGTAAACCTCATCTTGTATTATTTCAGCAAATATTTATTGAGCAATAATCATGTGCCAAGAGTGGGTTCAAGAGATGGGACGTGACAGAGCCGTAACAGATGAACTTCCTACCCGCCTATAACTTTCAATCTCTTTGCGAGGAGACACAGTAAGCACACACACACACAACTGCTATAGTATAATATGATATAGTGTAATATAGAAAATATTACATACCTTAGTATATTATTATATGTAATATAACTTAAAGTAATGTAGTGCCAGCTAAAAATAAGTGATATGAAAAAAATAGAGCAAGATGAGAGAAATATCCACTCTAAGTCCAAGAAAAAGAAGGTGAAATAGATTTTTGATACTCTCTGTGGAAAATGTTAGAAATATTTGGATTAGATCTTTGGCAGATCTAAGTCACAGACCCTGCATCAGTCAGGGCTCTCCAGAGAGACACAACCAGCAGGATATGTATGTAGATAGACATACACATAAATATATAGGTTTATATGCATATACAGATAGAAATAGAGAGAGAGATTATATATAGATATGGATATGGATATAGATATAAACAAAGACTTATTTTCAAGAATTGGCTCACCAATTATGGGAGCTGGTGAGTCTGAAGTCTTTTAGGCAGCCTGCGTGATGGCGATCCAGGCAGAGTTTCTATGCTATAGTCTTGAGGCCGAGTTCCTTTCACTCTAGGGAAATTCGGTTTTTCTCTTAAGGCCTTCAACAAATTGGATGAGGCCTACTTACATTGTGGAGGGTAGTCTCCTTTCCTCAAAGTCAATTGACTGTAGATATTAACCACATCTTCAAAATGACTCCACAGCAACATCCAGACTGGTATTTAATTAAATAACTGAGTACCTGAGCCCAGCCAAGTTGACACAAAATTTAAACATCACAGATCCCAAACCAATATCTCAGTTGAAACTGGGGTTTCCAGTAGGCAAGAAGGAGGAAAGCTTCCAGGTTTTTAGGACATGTGCTGCCCCAAGCCTATGCTGAGTGGGGATGTAGGTAGGCATTTGAAGCCAATAAACAGATTATTCATAGGATGGAAAAAAAATTAAAACTGCTCCATAAGAGCATAAAGAGATAAGTGCTTGGGCCTAAATCTAATTATATTTTCTGCATGTTTTGATCAAAATCTCTGAAACTCATTAAATTCTACTATTTTTAACTGTAGCTATTGGCATCATGGGTTTCATCACAATTTGTGGATTCATTGTTATTTCGATCATTAGTATTAGCCTATAATCCTTGCATCTGTCACTCATGACCTGGAGTCTCTGATCAGAACACAGGGACAACAGCACCCTGAGGACCCCATCTAAAAATGTAGTCTATACACATAGTGGAATATTACTCAGTCTTAAAAAAGAAGGAGGTCCTGCCACAGACAGCAACATGGATGAACCTGGTGGACACTATGCTAAGTGAAATCAGCCAGACACAGAAGGAGAAACACTGCAGGATTCCTCCTGTGAGAGTTAGATAAAATAGACAAAAGGATAGACAATAGAGTGGTGGTTGCCAGGGGCTGGGGGGAGAGGGATGCGGGGAGTTGTGGTCCAAGGGCATAAAGTTACAGTTATAGGAGATGAGTAAGCTCCAGGGATCTGCCATACGGCACTATGCCTCCCGTTCACAATAAGGCATTGTGCACTTAAATTTGTTAAGTGGGCAGATCTCATGTTAAGGGTTTTTACCACAAAAACAAAACAAATCAAAACAAAGGGACACAAGGGAACTTTTGGAGGTGATGCATATGTCATTACTTTGATTATGGTGATGATAACACAACAAACTCACCAAGTTGTATACAATGATTATGCGAAGATTTTTTGTATACCAATTATACCTTAATAAAGCCAGAAAAGAAATAAAGTAAATGGAGAAGCAAATATAAAAATAAAAAAATTATATTATCTTGGGGACATTCACACCTATGTATCCTGTCTCGTCAACAACTTGGAGGAGCATGTGGAAGACATGTTCCTCCAACCGATAGCTTGATAAAGTAGAGTCAGCTGGACAGTCTGCATCTTTTTATTTGGATGAATATTTTCTAACCACCTACCATGAGCAAAGCTTGATGCTCAACACTGGGGAGGGGTGATGAACTGGACAATAAGGCCTCAGCTGTCCTGGAGGTCATATGATGGGGGGATAGAGACATTATACCTCTGAAGAAAATTGTTAAATTACAATGCTTATGTGTTACCAACCTGACCAGTCTGTGCGGAACTTTGCATAAACAGATGTCAGTCAGGATGTGGATACTGAGCTGGAGGCAGCAAGGAGCATAGGAGTGGGACCATGCTCAGCATGAGAGAGCAAAAGAGCTGTTTGTGCAACAAACAGGCAAAACACAGCAGCAAAAGCTCTGGTGTCTGCCTTGGTCCACCTGCAATGGGTACCCTGGAGAGAGAATGTCACAGACCACTACCCCTTTGTCCTCTGTGCTGTCCAAAGTAAAGTGGGTTTGAGTTTATATTCATTCAGAAAGTCACCATTGAAAGGGGACACGGGCTGATGAAAGCACATTCAGAGAAGAAGGGCTTGGGATCTTTGTGGGGAGAATGATGGCGTTAACACTGGAGTGGACGGAGTGCCTGCTGAGGTGCAGGAGACAGTGCTCCCGATGGAGCATCAGCGTTTTCCTGGAAGCACTTTTGGTGGAGGGATGGAGATCCTTATAGATCTGGGCTTCAGGGAGTATCTCCACCAGGATGGAGCCACAGAAAGTCTCTGGAGAGCAGGCCACGTGATAAAAACCTGTGTGGACAGAGGTCTCCCTCCTCTGACACCATCCTAGGGAGACAAACGACTGAGGACAAGATACTCCCCAACTCTTGGTCTCTGTAACCCCCCCAAACAGACACAGACCAGAGGTGATGCCATCTGACGTGTGTTTATATTTCTACCACCCCAGGGGAAAAAATTCAGGACAGAGATTGGAGCAGTTTCTGGAGAAAGCTCTATTTCGTTCACACTGAAGTCCATGGATTGAGGTGTATCCCCGCTCTACATACAAATGCATGCAAGGTAGCATTGGGGATTGCATCAGAGCTTGGCTACCTGGAGACATCAGGTGATGGAGCTTTGGTAAGAAAGACAAGACGCTACATATAGTCAGTGCTCAGATGGAGGGGATGGAGGGAGTGTGCCCCAGAGAGGGGCCATCAGCTCTTTCAACCTGAGCCTCTCTACCTGGAGCCAACAGGAGCTCGTCCGAGTTCAAGATTCGGGCTTCTCCTTCTCCCCAATGATCCTATCCTTTCCATCCTTCCTCCCCATGCCTCTCCTGCTCCCAGACTGACCCCACTGACCTTTGTTTATCACCCTCCTGCCCCTCAGCCTGGGCAGCATCGTCAGCACTCTATGCTCTTTCTCTCCTCTTTGAACTTGGAGGTACCGTTGGAGCTTCAAGTAGGAAATCAGGAGTGAGGAATGGCTAGTCTCTTCAAGGTTTTGCATTGCTTCCCACTCTCTTCCCAGCTGTCTTTCAATGTCCAAGTCATTTATTCTCCCAACTGAATATTAATGGCAACACATTGCCTTTGATCTTTCAAATAAATATGACCCAGGTCAACAAAAAACAACCCTTTTTCCAATCAACCATTGGTGAAACTAGTGGCATATTGTGTTCACCTCCAAGGCTTCACGCTTCTGTCTGGATCTGTCTGCTCACTCGGTGGCTGCAGGGCGACCTGACCTCTCTGGTCTATCTGTGTTGGCGAGCACCTAACCCAACAGGGCTGCGTCCTGACAGGGCCTGTCCATTCCTCCCTACCTGATATTCAAATGAAGACGTTGGCACAGAGGAACACATTTTTATAATGTGAAGTAAATGTCAAAGTGGGAACAAAAGTCTTATGCACATGAATAATAGAGAGGAAGCTTCAAAACCAGCATAAATCATTATTTTGGCAGGTAATTTTTTATATCTTTGTGCGGTATCTTTTTTCTATTGATAAATTTATCAGTATAAAATATAGACTATTTTAATGAAATAAATACACATGAATTTAAAATAAGGTACAATCATGGAAACACAGCATTACACAAGCAATTCCAGGAATGAGTTTGAGGTAGCATCCCTTCCCTCGATTTACAGGACTTTACTGCTTTTGCAAAAAAAAAATAAAAAATTATTTTAGGGCTTATATACTCTGAATATCTTAAACTGGATGATAATTTCATGTGGACAAAAATGACAAAAAAAGAAACCAGTTGCACTTGTTTGTAAGCAGAGAACTGATGTTTCTCCGGTTGGTGAAACAGTGACAAGAAGGAGCATCTGCCCCCATGATGAAAGAAACAGGGAACACAGGGGGGCAGAGTGGTCAGGACGCATCCACACCCGTTTGCTTTCCTTCGTTCCTTGACATGCTTTCTCTTGGACATCCATCAGTGAAAGAATTCTGAAACCTCCTCTGCTTGAAACTCACAGAAACTCTGGGATCAGTCTGATCATTTTTCTTCTGCATTGCTGCAACCAGATCATGTGTGCGTGCACTTGTGTAATGGAGTGTGTACATGTGTGATGCACGTGTAAGCCCATGTGGGTACGTACATGGACATGTGCACACACATATGTGTACCTTTGTGTGCCCATGTGTGGTGTGTTAAGTACATGTGCACATATATATGTGAACCTGTGTGTGCCCGTGTGCACACATGTGGGGGGTGTGTGTGTGGGTATAAGCGCACTGCCTCCAATTTAGCTGTGCTCCTGGACAGAACTCCTACAGAAATCTTTCTAGAAAGCACATCTGATCTTGTCAAGCCCTGTTTGAACACCTCCCCTGACCCCCCATCACCGCCAGCATGAGTCCACACACCCTGTCTTGGTATCACCGCCACTTTGCATTCTTCACTCTTTATCAGCAGCCATCACCACTCCCGACTCACAATGCAGCTCATGGCCAGTTGACCTGGAAGCTAACGACCTGTAAGATCAGAGCCCTTCCCACGGTCTCCTTCACTTCATAATGAATGCTTTTCCTAAAGATCATATAAGCATCATATTCCACAAAGTCTGCGCCAGAATCTCGCCATGGTCAATTACTTTATTTCCCCAACTCTGCCCTGTTATTTCTCCCGGTACTTGCCCCATTCACTACTCGGGAATCATTCTTACACATGCTGCTCCGAGTGTGTTTGCTTCAGCCAGGCAAGGGACACACAGACCACCCTGCAGTAATGCACATTACATTACACCACATCGTACTACAGATTGGGGGGTAATTACACAACTCTAATAATGTATTTTCTTTCCATTCTGTATTCCCAACTGATACATCATTGCCATTTAATAAATGGTAATTGGATGAATCAGTACAAATGAAAAGACACTCTGATAGGATGTACCTGGATTAAAACCCAAGTCTTGGGTCCTGAATCAAGTTACAGGCAGTTAGGAGATAAATAACACCAAGGCATCCAGCAAACTGGCTGAGCTGGTGGCCAGAAGAGCAGAGATATGTTGTCTTCACATGTGGCTCATTCTGGTATCTTTTCTGGAAGCAGAGCCGCGTAAACCAAGGTTCAGCTCAGTGGTTTAGAGCAGAGCCTCTAGAACCAGCTATAAAGGGTACTTCACACGAGTCTTCTGGACAATTGTGCCCTTGGACAAGTTGCCAATCTCTCCTGCCTCAGTGATGCCATCTGTAAAATGTGCAGAACAATATCACTTGCCTCATCGGGTGGTACAAGCAGTAAGCACATGACCATATGTCAAATTCCTAGAGCAGAGACTGGTGCAGCGTGAGCCCTTGTAAAGGAGCTTACATTTATTATAAGATCTTTCAACCTATGCCTATGGGAAGAACAGGGAAATGCAGCCTTATAAATGCACAAGTAGAGGAGAAAATGAAAATATCATGAATTACAGCAACTGTAAGGAGTCCGTAGGAGGGAACAGAAGTGGAGGAAGAAAGGTCGTGGGCAGCCCACTACAAGGGGCATCCAGCAACAGAATTCCCTGATGTCAGGGCTTTCTCTCTGTTCTCATTTTCCATAGCTATCTTTTGCTCACCTAGCTCATATGTAATGAGAATAAATGTGTTCCTGACTGATTTGAGGTGTGTTATAATTCTACGTTTATGGGTTTTGAACTTTTATTTGATATATCCAATATTTGGAACTTCAATCTGTGTCTGGGTCTGTGGGAGACTCAGAGAAAGGGAAACGGATGGCTAATTCACTTAAAATCAAACACAGCTTGGACCCCCAAACAAGGCTCTCAGAGGGTTGAACCGACACAAATGCAGCTGAGGCAGAGCGAGCAGGCAGCTGGCTCCGTGGAATGGAAGGGAAAAAGGGCAGCCCGTCCCCCGATGATTTACAGCGTGGGGACCCAGGCTGCGAGTCGGTAATGGATGGGGACTGGTGGTGGGAAGTGGAAAATGCCAAGCCAGGACAGGCAGGTCAAGCAGCTCCAAGTCAGAACAATAGAGGGCTAATTCATTTAACAGATTGGACACCCAGGGACCACACATGACAGCTTAAAAGACCGAGAAATGCCCAGTGGGTCCAGTGGGAAAACTGGAGGTTGTCTGAGAAATCAGCCTGCTCTTCATGGCCGAGGAGCCTGATTTGCATTCATGGGAAGGCAGGCAGGAGCAAATTAGCTAATGGAAACAGGGGAAGCAGGTCCTGTGGAATTCACTAAAGCAAAAAAGATCCTTGATCAACACTTTTCTGAAACTACGCGCAAATATATCTAGGCCATCATAACCCTCACTGGTTTTCAGCATGGGTTCTGGTGATACTTAAAATGTAGGGTTTGTTTAATTGGCCACAAAGCATCTCTTTAGGTATTTTTCACTCATCTGGTAACTGTTACCTAGTGTCTAGTGCCATTATCTTGACTGAAACTAGTAAATCGATGGTGACCTCTATGGCCACTAGGCATGAGCTTCTAGGACACTGAAATATCTAGAAAGCTTGAGAGATGATTCCTCTGAATTAATTCCCTCTTTCTTATCTGCCTTCTTTACAAGTCCCTGTTTTTGTTTTTTTAATCTGTGACCACCTATTCCTTGGAAGAGATTTTACATGACAGCTACAAACATAATTCATTGTAACAATACTTTAAACTCTAAATAAGGATTATCGAGGTGTGATTTGTCACCTTCCTAGATGTATTATTTAACAACGACCTCTCCCGTCAGATTTTCCGGCCTCCACTCTCTGAGCACAATGGTTTATCTTTCCAGCACGTTGATTAATGGCACCCAAGGTCAAGTTGACTGCTGGAAGACCTCCACTCCTTTGAACCTACTCCCATCTCCTTCATCTGCCCTAACCTCACGTCACTTTCCTCCTTTACAACCTGGATTCCAAAGCACCTTCATAAAAGCATTCTCTTACAGCTCTCTTCTCTCTGTTTCCATGTGGTACTCGTGTGGCAACCTTGATCCTAACGGAAGCCAAGCTTGCGCTGTGGCTCCATGTGTCCAGCTGAGCAGTGTGGAAGAGACAAGGGAGGCACATCTCCAGGCAGGTTGCTGCACCGTGAATCAATCACACTGGCCGACCTTACGCTGCCTTCCTCTGACCATCCTTTCATTCTTGCGGACCATCGTTCATCCTCCCTGTCTCTGTTAGGTCATTTCCATCAAGAATCCAAGATTTTCCAATAGCTCCTGTTAAAAACAAACAAAGAGACTCCCTGACTCCCTGCTCTCCTCAGCTGCAACTACTGTTCCCTCTTGTTTCTTGCCATCATGGGCTGATTCCTGCACATCTCTCTCTGCTCCTGAATTGATACTTCAATCCATTCTGATCTGGGGCTCAGCTCCATGGCTTCAGTGGGACCACAGTGTCAGAGCCTCCAGGACTGTTCGCGTTTCCCAGGTCCAGAGACCCTGTTCTGTTCCATTCCATTCAGCGTTTCAGGGGCCTTCACACAGTCAGTCAGCTCTTCCTCCTGGAACCCCCCATGTACAGAGGCTTCCTAGCACTCTTCCTGGGTTTGGCTTTTCCTCCCTGAAGTCTAAATTTTCAAGTGTCTTCCAAATCAACCCTGAGCCCAGTAAATTTTAGACAAAGGCAGTTTGTATTTCACAGGGCAAATCCCAAACATGCAGGTGTCCATAGTACTTAGTTCTTGAAAGACTATTACGAATGTGCCTCAATCATCTGCACCCTTGAACGTCTCCTCTTGGTCTTTCTGGAGAAAGCATTGTCCTATGTAGCCTCAAAAAGTTCCCATGTCGTCAAGTCTGACTTGATGAAAGGAAAGTAGTCTTGGTTGAGAAAATGTGTCTTAAAGTATTTCAGAAACTATGAAACATAATACAAATGGGAAGTGTCATCATTATTGCTGATTTAGCCATTTACAGGTGACTTTCTGCTCAGGTGAGAATAACCAAGGTGACATCAGCACCAATAGTTGGCGAGCTCTCTTAGTGCCCATCCCGGCTGCTCAGCCTGAGATAGGTGCTGCCTCGGTCTGCTGCTCCACCTGAGAGTCCAGAGCAGGGCCAGGTAACCGCGCCCCGCCAATAAGAGGCATCCCCTGGGCCTTAAAGACCTGACTATTTGGGGAGCTTTCATTCTCTTTCATTCAAAACGTTGGCACTATTTCTTCTTTTCCATGAAACTTGTGTCATTGTCCTATGTCTTACAGGAATTTTACATGGATATGGCTTACTTTGGACAGCGAGTTGCTGATTGTATCAGATGGTTCTCCTTTTCTCTCTGAGGGCTCCCAGAGATTTGGTTTCCATGCCATCATTCTAACCAGATTGTGAGAGTTCGTTTAGTTTTGGCTCCTGATTACTCACGGCACTTATTCAAAATATTTAGAGAATAAAAGATTTATATTACAGCAAAAAGGTGTCAATACATGAGTATTAAATCTTAAGAAGTAAAATCTAAGCTTATAGTTTATCAAGATTTTCAGTATACACACACACACACACACACACACACACACACATATATATATATTTCTTTTTTTTTGTTTTGAGAAAGATTAGCCCTGAGCTAACATCTGCTGTCAATCCTCCTCTTTTTGCTGAGGAAGACTGGCCCTGAGCTAACATCTGTGCCCATCTTCCTCTATTTTACATGTTAGATGCCTGCTTCATCATGGCTTGACAAGCTGTGCATAGGTCCATGCCTGGGATCTGAACCAGCAAACCCCAGGCTGCTGAAGACGATAGCACAAACTTAACCCCTGGGCCACCAGGTCGCCCCCTGATTTTCAGTATATTTTTAAAGGATATTTTCTCTTTAGAACTCTCAGTTTGGATGCCATATTTTTGCAGAGGACTAAATTAAATTTTATTTAAATTGTTATTAGTATATATTATTACTTCTCCCAAAATGATTAACTTTGAAACAGAAATAACAATAACTTCAAGCATCGCTGTAATTATGTTTGCTAGAAGTGAACTGAAGGAGTTTTTTTTTTTGACAGCTTTATTGGGGTGTAATAGATATATAAAAAATGCACATATTTAATGTACACAATGTGAAGACTTTGGACACATGCATACCCTCCTGAAACCACCATCATAATCAAGGTCAAACGTTTCTGCATACCCCTTTGCTTTTTGGTCATTTTTGCGTGTGTGTGGCAAGAAGACTTCACAACAAGACCCACCTTCTTAAGAAATGTTTAAGTAAGTAATACAGCATTATTAGCTATAGGCAAGGCTGAGTACAGTGGGTCTCTAGAACGGACTCATCTTGTATAACTGAAACTTGAAAACTGCTGAACAGGAACTCCCATTTTCCCCTCCTCTAGCCCCATTTTCCCCTCCTCTAGCCCCTGACAACCCCCAATCTACTCTGTGCTTCTATGAGTGACTATTCTGGATTCCTCATATAAGTGGAATCATGCAGTATTTGTTCCTCTATGACTGGCTTATTTAACTTAGCATAATGTCACCTGGTTCATCCACGTTGTCACAAATGGCAGGACTTTCTTCTTTTTAACGACTGAATAATATTTTATTGTATATGCATACCATGTTTTCTTTATCTATTATCCATCAATGGGCATTAGCTTGTTTCCATATCATCATAGTATTGTGAACAATACTGCAATGAACATGGGAGTACAGATATCTCTTCAAGAGCCTAATTTCAAATTTTTTCAATAAATATCCAAAGGGAGGATATGTTGGACCCTACAGTACTTTTTTTTTTTTTAAGATTGGCACTTGAGCTAACATCTGTTGTCAATCTACTTTTTTTCCTTCTTCTAATTCTTCTCCCCAAAGCCCGCCAGTACATAGTTGTGTATTCCAGTTGTGGGTCCTTCTGGTTCTGCTATGTGGGATGCCACCTTGGCATGGCCTGATGAGCGGTGCTAGGTCTGTGCCCAGGATCCAAACCGGCAAAGCCCTGGGTCACAAAGAAGAGCGTGAGAACTTAGCCACGGCCAAGGGCCCAGCCCCCCTTATGGTACTTCTACTGTTATTTTTTTTGAGGAATCCCCATACTGTTTTCCATACTGACTGTACCATTTTACATTCTCATTTTATGTTTACATTTACCAGCAGTGTACAGGGCTCCCCTTTTCTCCACATCTGTGCCAAACTTATCTTTTTTGTGATAATAGCCATTCTGACACATGTGCAGCAATATCTCATTTTAGTTTTGATTTGCACTTCCTGGGTAATTAAAGTGATGTTGAGCGCCTTTTCACGTACATTTGACTATGTAGGTGTCTTCTCTGGAGAAATGTCCATGCAAATCTTTTGCCCATTTTTGAATTGGGTTGCTACTTTTTTTCTGTTGAGCTGTATGTCTTTCTCACATATTTTGGATATTAACCCAAGGAAGAGTCTTCAGGAACAGAGTGTTTATGAGCTGAGACTTTGCTTTCTTCTGTGACTCCTGGAGTCCTGATGGCTATTTCTTACCCTCAAACTAGGTTGACTATTGAAGTCTTGTTGAGTATCACTGTTCCACAATGACAGAAGCCCCTGAAGTAAGACATGGGCATGCGAGTGAACCTTCAGACAAAATGTTGTGCTTCTTAAACACAGGTAATGACTTAGACCTCACACATCCTGGGAAAGTGTTCACACACCTAAGGAAGGTGAACCCACCAAGGACAGTACACATTCCCACGGGAAGGCAATATTTATCTGACTGTCGGGCAGTCTTGATAAATCAGAAGAAACTAGGAAAATCCTGTCATAACATTAAAATATAATTAAACCACTATTCCATCTACTTTTCATTGAGACTCTAGAAACAGAAGACACAGTCTGCCATCTAGTAATCACTAGACATAAAATGCATTCATAGATATTATTTGAATAAAATCTGATTACAAGAATACTGCCAGCACAATCTTCATCATCTTCTCAACAGGCTGCGTATCAAGCACAGAGATCTCCACCAGGAAAAGAATAATTTTGCTCCATTTCTGTGATTTAGGATTATCGTTCTGAAGACATTATGATGGTCTTCATTTTTGTTAAAAATGCTAACTTGTTGAAATAGTAATCTGTGAATAATTCCCTGAGCTATTTTACTGTTTTTTTTCTGCCCATTGAACTTGACCTCACCATCCATAGGAAGCGTTATAAATTCTTAAAATTTCCTATGAGTTGGACACTTTAATGACTCCCGCACAGCAGTGTCCTGTCAGTGGCTGGTATGTTGGAGGCAGCGAGGGGAAATTTATCTCGCTGGCACAATACGCAGCCCTACTTTTCACCGGGGCCTGGACTAATTTCACCCTGCAGTTTCCCGAATTAACAAGGCTTGTCTTCCAACCTTCTGACACGGGGTGCTCTGTTCCAACCGTACTTGATTGCTGGCTCCCCTTCTGCCCCCAGGACACCAGGGATTTAAGCCACCTGGAACCTTGGTAATCACATTCTGCCTCCTGAGCTTTGTGCTGATGGATGCGTCATCTTTCGTTCGGGCATCGGTGTTTCCCAACTCCCATTGCACCCCTCCACCCACTGGTCAGTACACACACACCCCCCTCACTTTTTTGGAAGAAAGAATAAACATTTGACAAGCAAACTGTTTGTCATGCAAGCTCTAACACAGTTGCAGTCAGAGAGGGCAGTAATTGCATCTGTCAAGGCCTAAATGCTAACAGATCATTGGCAGGTCCTTGGACCAAGCTTTGGGTCCCTCATAATTTCACCCATGTATACAACTGTTCTATGGGAATATGACATCCTTCTTTAGGTATTAAATCAGCCCTAGTATAATTTGTCTGCCATGACTCAGAATGAAAGGAAGTAGAATGCGGAAGCTGCATCCTATAATTACATCCCGAATTCCAAGGAGGTCGGCACTTAGCTCTCCCGGTATATGGTTCTCTAAGAAAAACTGGGGAATGGAAGAGAAACAAAGAATGGAAAGAAGCAAAAAAAAAAAAGAGGAGAGAAGAAGAATTTACATACTGAGCATTAGTCTACAAGTCAGTCCCCGTCACGTGGCCCAGTCTGCGCTCTCCGTTCATAGGCCTCTTATCAGATTTCCCATTGAATACCCCTCCCCCATCTGACGCCTCACAATGGTGCTGATAAAACGGAAGCAAATTTCTTCTATTAGTGACTGACAGCAATTTGAGTGAAATGAAGTTGTACCATGATATTGTTATATATTCAAGGTGCAAATACCCTAGTTTGAATAATCGCAGCCTGTGTGCTTTCAAATGACTTTTCTCCCCATTTAAAGGAAAGCCTTTGATGTGATGATATTAATTCCCTCCGTGCTGGAAGGAAGGGGAGAAAAAGCTCAGAGAAGCGGAAATTAAATGAGTAATGCAATGTCAGTCAATCTTTTAAGCCAAGGCCTTATTAACTGCTAATCATTTTGTCATTTTGTCACTCAAAGTAATAAATTTGATAGGAAAGGACGGGAACGTCCTATGTTTACTTTTATTAGCTTTAAACAGAAACAGTTGTGCAGATATTACATTATCAAGACGTGTGGCGTTTAAGTGGTTTCTGTTAAACGTATCACCATTTTTCTTCCTCACCAGTGTCTGATTGCCGTATTTTTGAATAATCTGGCTGGCTGAAAAAAAATTTAAAAAAATAAAAATTCTATCCAGACCTCGCCCAGAGTTCTATCCCTGGAGTTTTATCAGGATTATACCATGCATTTGATTGCATCCAATTTGTCAGAGGTCGCGGCTGCTGGTGAGAGAGGTGCTGGTGTTTACTGAAAGGGGCACTCATGGCTTGTTTATGCCATCGCTTTAAAAACCATTAACTTTGGAAAATCTCAAGTTTATCATCTGCCTTTCCCATGTTGAAACGCAGGATGGCAGCTTTGTGGAAGGTACGTCAGAGCACTTTACCTCATGGAAGTTATCCAAGAGCACCTCAGATGCTGCTTGCTCTGGACATGAGAGTGATAAAGGTGGTGCGGACACCCTGCGAGCGCTTAGTGTGCTAGTAGATGTGTGGAGGTCAATGTCCCAGCTGCTTCTGCCCTGCCAAGACCTTAGATCTTCCTGATGGCTTGAATTGAGAATGACTTGCAGAGTCTCGGTCGCTGCTGACACGATTAGAATCTGATAGGGAGACTCCATCCAAGTATGTACGTATCTTGGCAGCCAGGCCATTGTCTCCAGAACATGACTCTGAGGAGTATGACAAAAATCAGAATGTGAACTGAAACTCAGGCGGCGCCACCCTGCCTTTGCACAGCGTCCCCGAGTGAACCAAGAGCTGGGAAATAGAAGGCTGATTAGAAGCACATTCTTGATTCAAGGTAATTGGTGCTTCTAAAGCCGCTTGTACAGTGAAGTTTATTCTCTAGGTAGGGGCAATATTCACAAGCCGATCTGGACATTGCTGCTGGAGTTTTCAGTGTGGAAATGCCATCATTGGATACAAGCAGCTTGCAAGTGGGCTGCTGCAAACACGCAGTTGGTCAAATTCACTAGTTTCCATGAGGAAGGATGTCCAGACAGGCTGAAGGCTCTGGGAAGCAATGATGGTTCCTCTTTCACTTCTGTCGGTTTTATCCTCAAATCAGCCCTCATCCTTATTCCCAGAAAAACCAAAGGACTCTTCCAGTTTGTAATATTGAGGAGTTTGCATCTCTTATTGTACAAGGAGGTATCTATGGGAACTATTTCCTGAGGAAGTTTCTATTGGCTTTTGTGAATGAAGCAAGTCTGGATTTAATACTTGAGTCGGCAGAAATGTTACTAGCTTCTGATAAGAACACGTGGGACATATTCAGAGATTTCTCTCCCTTTCTCTCTAGAGAACTTATTCAAAGGCGCAAAAATGTTTTTTACCTTTATATTCATAGTCTTTGGGGGGGGAGAATAGAGTTTGCTAATCATCTTAAATATCTTCATCTTTCACATCTGTTTATAACCAGCAGAAAAACATGAATGGATTTTGACTGGCTAGAAATGTTGAATGGCTACTAATAAAAACTTGCAAAGAAAATATCTTGTGAAATGCTAAAGCCAGGTCGCTGTGTCCCACTTTTTCTGGAAAGATATAGTAGAGGCTCTGTCTTCATTTCCCCTTGATTAGTTCAGTTATTCGTTTGATAACCACACAGATGATGTCATTCCTCAGGCACCAGGATGGCCTAAACCCCAAGGAGCTCTGACTGCAAGGAATTACCCTCTTTACATGGAGAAAACCTATTTTAAATGTGGCTGGAAAACTTCTGATCGCAGATGCTTACCCTCAATGTTTTATTTCACAGGACATTCATTTAAGACAGATGTATCATATGCATAATTTAGCATATCCTGTGGTCCTCCTAACACTGAGTTTAATCCCAGCACGCCTTTAAAAATACTTGAGGGCATAATTTCAATCAAGATATGAACAATTTTTTGCCACTTCTCAGTCTGAACATTGAAATAAGAAACACATCACTCTCCCTTTCTTGAAATTCACTTGTAAAATCAGTAAGTGGAGCTACCAAACTCAGGAGAAATCACCTGGATGTGCCACACTTTCCACATTAAATCAAATTTCTCCCTTCTCTTTACTTACATCAACCATTGCCCAAAGCTGGACTAAGAGTCAGATGTGTCCCAAAAATGGAATTTTTTAATTTGGTGAAGTAATCATATGTGTAGGTAAGAAAGGGTGACATAGTCTTTTCTTTTTTTTGAAGAAGAAGATTAGCCCTGAGCTAACACCTACCGTCAATCCCCCTGTTTTTGCTGAGGAAGATTGGCCTGAGCTAACATCCGTGCACATCTGCCTCAACTTTAAGTGTGGGATGCCTGCTACAGCATGGCTTGATAAACCATGCGTAGGTCCACTCCCGGGATCTGAACAGGCGAACCCCAGGCTGCCGAAGCAGAGCACAGGAACTTAATCGCTATGTCATGGGGCCAGGACATGGACACCCTTTTTTAAAAATTGTTTTGTGGCCCAGGACCAACTGCAGGATGCCCTCAATGACCTTGCCCATGTCCCCTCACCTCAGCTTCGGTTTTCTCACCTGAAATTGAGCTGGTAATCATCCATCTCCCTGCAGGGCTTATTGCTCCCATCACAAAGGCCATCACATACCTGCAAGGTGGAGCTTCATTTGCTGTCAGTAGCATAATGGCAGCCCCTTACCACAAGCTGAATCTCTGGCACAGGTTGGGCTGGCTTCAATCCCAAGAGTGCTGATTCTCAGGTCATTGTTTCTCCTTAGTTTTCTACCCTGAGCACAGAATGCACGTGATGGTGTCTGTAGTAGCTCAGTGCATGAAGGGCGATGGTTCTCAAGGATGGTGTGGGGTGTCCTGAGGGCATATCTGAGTCTCTGAGGAGTATGTGAATGTGTGCACACGTTTGAGAAACAATCCTTTGATCCTCCAGAGATGATCACATTCCCCTTAAGAATGAGCATCAAACTGTCTGTTGAAAGGAAAGATTTGATTAATAAAGACCAATTCTGTCATTTGACTACATAAGAGTTTTCTACTGGGTCTTCATAAATGTTAAGCCACCCTGTCTATACAGCCATTTTAGCAGGGATTCTATTTATTTATTTCTGCCATGAGTGAGTAGTCAAGCTAGTTAAATGGCTTTATATAAACGAATCTGATGGTGAGTTTCTCTTGTGTTTATTTGTTTATTGATTGATGATTGATGGACCAACTCTAATCCTGATATGCGTCCTGTGGAGACAGATCGCAGCCTCCCAAACTTGAATACCCTCTGCAGTGAACACAAAACCATCAAGAAATCACCCCAGACAGGATAACCTCAAAGAACTGACTTTTGGAAAACATGCCTGTTACTCTTTTCAACAAATGGAACCCCCTACACAGGAGATAAATTGCACGCAGCATGCAATGGCTGCTCTCCCCTTGCATTTGTGCAGCCCTTCTGCTTCTTCCCTGTTTCAGCTGGAAACTGCAGCTGACCTCTAGAGAACCACTTTTAGGGCTCAAGTGGTCTGAAATAAATTATCATCCTATTAACTCATTCCAAATTACAGTTGTATTTAATAACAGAAATTATATGAAAAAGATTATCCAATGTAACAGACATTATATGCACACCTTAATTATTGAAAGTTGCAAAATGCATAAGGGAGATATATATATATTTTTCCCTATGACAGCCATTATTCATTCTCAAATTATTTACAAAACAGTAATAGTGATTTGCATTTAAATGATATGTTTCTCATGAAGAGCTCAACATGATATGTGTGTGTTTATGTATATACACGCATAAATTATAGCTATTAATTCTGTACTAATATAAGAGTAAATACATTTTCTTTAAGGAATATGCTGATAGCGATTATTACCCATATTCACATTTTAAATGGTGGGATTCTTGGGCTCTGAGGAGTGAAATGATTTGCCGGAATCTACATTCCACATCTGTGGCAGACCTGGAAATGAGAACAGGGCTCAGTTTTCACCATCCAGAGCCTCAGATGCTTGGGACTCTAGAAATATCCCTGATCAGGTGAGTTTGGCTGTCTGATTCACATGCCAGCAGACAAGCTCGCCCCTCAGCTGTGGTAGATTTGAGAAGAAAAGTGCACGGACAGGTATCTTTCTGAATTCTCCTGGACCTCTGGGTATTCCTGGAGCCCGCCCCCGCCCCTCACCGCCCCTCACAGCCCCCCACCGATAGCCCCCATATACGATATCGTCTCACTTCCTTCCTCTTGGGCCGAAATGTTCAGAGATGACTTGTTTTTAAGAATCAATGAACTTTTATTTCTTCTGCTTATTTTCCCTCTTTTGAGGTGCTCATTCGAACTGAATTTTGAGAGCAACAGAAACAATACTAATGCTCGGAAAGCTGCCTCCTCTAGCTGGCAACATTCACCCATGAAAGCCCATTCCTACATTTAAAATCTGGTCATGAGGTTTAGGTGTGATTAGAGAGCGATTGTCCCTTTTAAGTGGTTTAACGCCCAGATGTGCTCCCTCTGGGTTGGGGGTCTGTGGTCTGTGGGTTAATAAGGCAGGGATGGAGGCGTCCCTCTTGGGGGTGTGTCTGCGTTCATCACCGGCCCTGTTATGAGCCTGTCCAGGCTGTGTCAAGGCGCTTCATTAACTGCTAACATCGTTACGGACTGAGTTAAAGAGGAAGACAGACGTGCGGTGGGAAGGAAAGGAGTGTTAGATGTTGTGACCTTCAAGCTCCATGATTTATTGGAGTAATATTGCATGGGGAACCATCAGGAAGACAGAACCGATTTATCAAACTCATCTCCCCGCTTCACTTCTGAGCCTAACGGATCGGAATTTATATATTCACATTAGAACTTTGTTACCCGTGTATTCAAATGTCATTTTGGAGAGAGTGTGATTTTCCATAATGGGAAGCGATGGAGTAATAAGAAGACTTGAGTTGACTGACCTGGTCCCAAACCTTCATTTTTAAACATTCAGCCAATCCCTCCCTCCTGCTGAGAGAGTTCAGATAAGAGTATTGGAGCATGCACACCATTCCCAGGCGTGTGGAAACATCGGCTGACAATGGGTTTAGATTCTGACTCTGAATTTTCACGTGTTTGTTTATATTGTTGAGTAGATTTCAACAGCTTGTATGTCTTGCTGAGTTGGGTGCTGATAAGCTTCATACATGACTTGGATCTAAATCTTGGTACTCAGAAAAGACCCACTGGGCATATTCGATTCTTAAATACATAATGCATATTAGATATGTCCATCCAAAGCGTATGCTTTTTCTCAGGAACAGAATTTTCTCTTCCAGCATATCGTGCAGGTAGAGTTTACCCTCCGTTTCTAAGTCCTCATGGAGACGTGCTCTGGTGTGTGCATGGTACAAATGGTGGTCAGTAAAAGTCGACCTGCAGTTTCGTTTTTGAAACGTCAGTAACAGAAGACATGGTGAGAAGGCTCAGTGGCTATTCTATTTTGCCATCAAATAAAGAGATGAAATTTAGTCCACCTTTGAATTAACAGCAAAATATGTAAAAGATTACTATATGTACACTTAACCTCATATTCATTTTCTTTTAATTCCTTAAGGAAGAAGAGAAGGTAAATAAGACTTCAACACACTGTCATGTCCCCTCTCCCTCCTTACCAGTCTGTGAATGGGCACAGAGATAGATCACTCTCTCGTATTTTCACAATAAAGGCCACTTGGGTATTCGAGAAAAACCAGTGATAAGGTACCTAATTGTACCCATTCAATATCAGCCTAATGTTACGCAAGTAAACCCTAAATCTTACTGTCCCTCCTCTGTGGTCAACAAGATTTCATTAATAATCAGAGCTGTATCCTTATTAACACCTTCCAAGTAACTGTGTCTTTACTACAAAATATTTACCAAAATATTTTCTAAACACTTTCTCTCTTTGGAGTGCTCCTAACTCTCTTGCCTGAATAATAGCGGTACTTCACAGTGACTAGAAAAGTCTCAGCTTAGACCTGCACTTCCAGCTCTCGTCCCTACACAGCTCTAGATGAAAATGTCACCAGGGTGGGGATGCTGGTGGCTTTGTTAAAACCTTGACATGGAAATAAGATAGAGAGTGTGGCATGGAGACCACTGAGCTGCGCTTCTGATTGCTTTCCAGCTTCCTAATAAAAAGCATCTTTTCTTACGGTTAGAGAGGCAGGGGGAAGAGAAATACGCCTATCACCATAGCATCTGTGCTTTTCCGAGTGTCGGTTAGAAATGGGTTATTTAACATCAGCTGCTCCTTCTGGCCAGCAGAAGCTGTGGGAGAAGTAGGTTTTCAGACATCACAATGGGCAGCTTCGCATATTGATCTTTGAAGGTCCATTAGCTCTGTGCTGAAGACTGCTGCCATCGCAGGTGCTGCCTCTTTAAAGCACGTCTCTCTTGGAGTAAACCACTTGGGGACTCTGGCTATGGACTTGAGATGGTGGCAGTGTCCTACCAGAGGACAGAGGGCTCTGCTCCCTGTGCCTCATTTCCTTCCCTTTCTCTCTGGTCCTAGTCCCCCCCTCCTCCCTTGTTACTATTCTCATCTGTTTTTAAACATATTTTTTTATCCTCTCAATGTTTAACTCTTCTTTTCTCTTAGATTAGTGAATTATTCTCACTTGGATGTGCAGATGAAGCTCTGAGCAGGCTCTTGTATGACTAGCAAAGGTTTGTAAAGTTTCTTCTTAATGACACATACGTTTGGCTCATTAAGAAAACCCTTGGCAGGGGGCCGGCCCCGTGGCTGAGTGGTTAAGTTCTCACGCTCAGCTGCAGGTGGCCCAGGGTTTCGTCGCGGACATGGCACAGCTCATCGAGCCACGCTGAGGCAGCGTCCCACATACCACAACTAGAAGGACCCACAACTAAGAATCCACAACTATGTACCTGAGGGCTTTGGGGAGAAAAGGAAAAAAAATAAAATCTCAGAAAAAAAAAAAGAAAACCATTGGCACATAGTGATAAGAGGAATAAAATGATCTTCTTCTAGTCACAGTGTAGGCTTACTTTATTACTTGGCTGTTTTGACACATTAGAAAATCTAAAGAAATGTCTTAATTTTAAAAAGAAAAGAGAGAGAATTCTTGTCATTGGCCAACACATAAATGGGTAAAAAATGGAGACAATTGTCATAAACTTATTGGCAATTCTGTCATCTTATGCATGCTTGTCGGAGTTCACCCTGATCAATTAAATATTCCCTTATCTGTTTGGGAGCAAACACCAGGAACTGTTGGACGGACTCAGCTCCTGATGAAGTGACTCTCTCTGATCTCTGCTCGTCTCCGGCCGCGGGCACATCCTGTGCTCTATCAGTACATGGGAGACATAATTTGTATCAGCAGTTGTGTCTTTAATTAAGATCTCTTCCAAATCTTTCTCATCGATTCATGCCATTAACTTATTGACTAGATGGCTTGTGCTGACCAGGTACACTTTGTTGAGAAGTCACATCTGACTGCACATTTCTGGATTACAGGAAATGGCCTTCAGAGGACCAGTGGGAGAAGTTCTTTGGAGCCAAGGCGTAATGCATATGTTTTAATTTAGGGGCACTTTTATGGTAAATGCATCGGAACCCTGAGGAAACAACCTAAGTTGCAGATTTTCAAATGGTTAGTGAGGCGTACAATGAATAACAAACTTATAAGAACTGGTTTAGAATTAGCTCACCGGAGCACAGAGCACCGCATACCAGAGTTACAACTGGAAGAGCAACAGTGACCTTTTCATTTGAGGGAGACATCCAAAATATATAGGGTGATTGTTTTAAATAAAGTAGATATTTACCTCTTACTAAAAACCAGGTAGATTCCAAGTACGTTATAGAGATATGTAAAAATTAAGTCACAAAAACTAAATGAACATAGAGTTGAATAATTGTCTGATCTCTTAATGCAGAAAGTTGCTTTTTTGTTTCCTTTGGTGAGGAAGATTTACCCTGAGCTAACATCTATACATATTAAAAAGAATACATTTATAAGTGGATTCAATAATTCCACTTAAATAAATACGTCCAATGGAAATAATCAAGAAAATATTTCTATTTAATGATTTTATTGTAGCACTATTTTTAATAGGAAATTTGAAAAAGTGTAAATATGCAAAAATAAAGGAATAGTTATATCAGCATGATAAAGTTGAAAGAGTGGTCATTAAAATAATATTTTCCAAGAAGTTTTAATAACCAGGTATAGTTAGTGAAAAAACAGGATTTTTAGCAGGCAAAAATAGTAAAAGCCAGGTTGAAAAATATTTCCCATATTGAAAACATCATTTTTAAAAGTAGGAACAATTTTTTAAAATCTCTTGAGGGCACATTTAGCATGACAAAGCCACTGTTGGACAAATTTAGGGAAAGGAATTGCCTGCTGAAATCCTATATATATATATATTTTTTTTGCAAATATGATCATGGCTGATTCCCTTACACAAGGACTGTGTTAGTGGCAGAGATTTTATTAGTTATTTGGAGAAAATAAAATTACTCAAGCAAGACAAAGAAAACAGTAACAGTTAACAATTATTGAATATTCATTTTGTACCAGGCACTGTACTAAATCAGTTTTTTAGGTGAAGTAAAGTTGACATGCCGTCTTACATTAGTTTTTGATGTATGACACAGTGATTCAACATTACATACATTAGAGAATGACCAACACAGCAAGACTAGTAACCTTCTGTCAGCATATGAATTTATTAAATTCTTAAGTTATACTATCTCAATTAATCTTCACCATAACTTTTTGAGGTAGGTATTATTTATAGCTCAAACGCTTCAGTGTGAAGTTCAAGGTGCCCGGTGGATCAGCCTCAATCCTTTGTCCGTTTGGACTCTCCTTCCCATATCTGCCTCCTAAGTGTTGTAAGGAGTGACCTGTCATTTGGTTTTCACAGGATCTTTGGGAGGGGGAAAAAAGACTACACTTATATTACCCAAGAGACAAATTAAAAAGCAAAACAATAAAAACAGCAACAACAGAGTCTTCTTGGGTAAAGGAATCAATAAAGATGTGAGTCTTCCCCAGTGCCTGGCAGGGGCTCCTGCAGAGAACATGTCAGGCATGAAATGTGCAAGAGGACCGTCACCCAGCACCATGCTTTTGTTACAGCGGCTGCACTGCAGAAAAGCTCGTGGACTTTGTTGGTTTTAACCAGGAGAGAGAGGGAGAGAGAAAGAGACTGAAGAGGAGAGGAGAAGAGAGGAGAGGAGAGGGGCGTGAGAGACTGAATGAGTCACAGAGTAGAGTTGCATTTCTGAATTTGATGCTCTTGCCTTCTTTTGCCATTTCATAATTATGCCCCTAATATCAGTGTCTACCCAAGCACCTCTAGGGGAGCAACCTTATCTATTCACTAGCCTACATGATGTGGGCAGGGTGTGTGCTCAAAACCATTTTGGATGTGCGATATTGGTTTCACATTTCTAAAAGTTCCAGGATGTAGGACTCATGCCAGATAGGGCTCTGGTTTTGCAGCAACTTAGGTTATATCATATTCGTGGAAGCTGCTGCTAATAGTTCCCCAGACACTGGACACTCCAGAAGAACTATGATGTATTTTCACCCTAAAGGTGTAGCGCATCCTATATATAGCATCTTGTATATAGCCTGGAACATAGCCTATATGAAAAGCACCATGAGCACAAGAGTGCTCACTCAACAGTGAGGCCCTGGCTACCCCATCGAGGGGGCCATGTCTTTGGCCATTGACCAAAGGGCAGTTTTTTTCATTGTTATCAGTGATGTAAGTGCAAATGTAAAGGCCACCTGCCTGAGCAACAAATTCGCTCCCAAATTCATCTTCTAAATCGTCTACGTTGCACCTGCTGGTCTTCCAACCCGAAGCCTGTGCTCACACCTGCGCCCGCCCATGAGAGCTGCTTCCAAGGTGAGCCTGTGTCTCACTGTCATCTTCCCAGGCCTCATAGTTTTTAACCAACGTTTACATCAAAAACTGAATATTCTTAAATACACATTTCCTTTTGTATTTAATCCTATTTAATTAATGTTCTTGATGTACATGACATTAGTTAATGAATTATTAACATTTCTACATTTTATAAAACAAACTATTGTATTTTGCCAAGAACTCACAATTTTTTTTCTACAATTCCCCTCTCCTCGCTGCCCTTTCCCTCCTCCTGGTCTCTCTCTCTTCCCCTCCTCCAGAGCCGCACACACACAGGCCACCACCCCCTCACACTCAGCGTGCCCACTAGACAGGGAGTGTTGACAGTTCCACTTGTGTCGGATGCCCCATGAATCTGCTTAGTACCATAAAATGCAATTATTCAAGAGGAGTCCTTTCTTTCGCATCTCACAGTGAGGCTGCTGGCCTCATTTCGGTTTGCTGTGCACTGGCACTGAGGCTGGTGTGCATCAGGTGCTCACAGGCAGGGTCTCCTCTCTGTGTCCCAGGCAGCATGGAATTCACAATTGTGTTTATTTTGAATGAGAGACACCAGATAGCGGTTTCCCAAACAATGACTCAGAATTACTCAAAAATGATATTCTCCCTTTGCAGAAACAGGATGTACCACAGACAGCAAGCCTGTTTTAAAAAGAAGCAAAGCAACTTAAGGGAAAACGAAAAATGAAAACCAGTACAACAGCAATGAAAATAGGGGCCAAGTGACCCCAAAGGAAAGGACTGATCTTTAAAAGTGTGGAAAGACTTCAGCAAACCAGGCTTCTCCATGAGAGGGAAAGTGGCCTGAGGAGATCTGAGCAGCTCAGGCTCATGGCTCTTTCTAACATGAAGCTCCAGAAACCACTTCATCCTCCGCTCAATCAGCTGCAGCCCATAGATAAGGGATCAGTTCCGTCAAGACTAGAACCCAGTCAGCCTTTAAGTTCTGATTTATGAAATCAACTCTAATCAATTTCTGCTTCATTTGTATAGAACACTCTGCATTTACTATTATAGGAAGAATTGTTGGAGTTTTCAGATGATAAATATTACTCAGACTAGTACTTTCTAAAATCTGTGTTTGCTATGTCTATGTAGATCAAATCATCATATATACCTTAAAGATATACAATTTATATTTTTTAAATGATTAAATAAGTAAAAACAAAATAAGATGTATTTGGATAGCACAGATTAAAAACAAAAAGAGATGAATAATTTGAAAATGATTGCACAACTCTTGTAAATTTGGTGAAACATGGTTATGGTGCTGTTGATGGATTTAAAGTTGAAGATTCCAGCTACAAGTTATATCTGTCCAAATTGAAAAGAAATCTAAATATATAGTATTTTGTAGTGGAAACATGCAAATAACTCCTTCTAGGACCTATACATTCAACAGGTCTAAGGAAAATCAGACAAAAGGTTACAAGATTGCTTACTAATAAGAGCCAGTATTTGCTGACGCCCCTGAGGGGCTGGGATCCTTCCAGTTGCCCTACATGGTCATTAGCTTTAACTCTCCCAGCACCCTTTCATGGGATAGACAGTCTTACTCACATTTTTTATATGAGAAAACAGACTTAGAGACATTTTAGAACTCCCTCAGATCCAGAGGACTCAGGCCAAGTCTCCACCCACCGATGAATGCCCTGCATCCTTAACCATCAGGAGACACAGCATCTCCTGTGGCGTCTTCTCCCTCCCATCCTCACAAAGGCTAACTTAGGGGGGCTTTACGGTGGAAACAATAGATATACACAGTTTGGCGTGTACTTGCTTATTTTACACACTGTTTGAAACTTTTCCACACAATTAAACTATTTTTACAGAAATGATTTAATGAGTCTCCAAAAAGTTTTGAGCAAATCTTGGTGAATTACTGACTGCAAGAGAATCCAAATTCTATCTTCTCTTGGCCAAGAAGAACAAGAAAACTTTGGATTCCTGTGGCACTGCTAAATGTGAGCAAAACTGATTGAAAAATGGAAAACTGAATTGGACATTCTCAGTGCCTATTGAGTCTTTTGAAAACTATTTGCAAGGCTATTATAAAATATTGAAATAATGTTAAATGCCACAAATGGGGTAATTTTATTTAGAAGACATTGGCAGTAGATTAAAACACTCATCCCACTTTCTGACATCAATTCAGTATCCAACAGTAGTAATTTCAATGAAAACGAAATCTGTTCAATATTTTAGCATTTTATAGACCAAATAATTAATTATCGTCTGACAAGCCCTTCTGGTTTTCCCTGAATTTTACTTGTTTAGCACTGAAAAGTCTCATATCTGAATCAACTGAGACAGAAGCTCATCTTAGTTGATTGTGAGATTAATTTGCAAGGAAAGACTAGTCAGATGCTCTTATAATAGAGAAAGGCTGTGTTTGTATGAGTGTTAGGCTAACTATCAGAGACTCTTTAGATGATGTGGTCTTTGATCTAAATATTGAAGGAAAATTAGGCAAATTAAAGATGAGAAATGAGCTTGAGGCAGATGGAGAAGCAAGAGCAAAGAATGGGCATGTGCTGGGTGGGCATCCACAAGAAATTTGGGGTAGAATGCAGAGTGCAGATCATGGAGAAGTTTGTATGCCCAAGCCTGAATTAACACAACAGGAGTAGAGATGGGCATATGTGTTCTAAAAGGCTGGATCAAAAGAGTTTATTGACTTTTTCGTAAAATATAATAAAAAGTAGAGTAAATTTTCTTCAATGGCTGGATGTCATGAACCAAGAGAGGTTACCAAGAAGAGTGGATGATTTTACAAGGAAGACCATGCGTTGTGTTTGGGGTGGATTCAGTGTGGCAGGCTTCTGTTCATCCAGCCAGAGGTATTGAGCAGATAGACAATCAGGGAAGAAATTAAAGCCACGTGTGTGAATTTGTAGTCACTGTAGAAAACTGATAGAGAGATTAGATCAGATAGACCAGAAAGAAACTCTACAGGAAATAAAAAATTCCTGGAAAGTTGACGAAGACCTGTGTAGGAGAGATTGAAGTGAAAACAACACAGGACTTTGAGAGTTAGCAATCTGACATGTAGCAAAGTGACCTGGAGAAGGGTGCTTTATGTGAGCTGTCAACAAATAAGCATGCATTTGTTAAAAGAATGGCATTCTTAACTCTGGAAATATAGTAATCAATGTTCAATAATCTGTTTCAAAGCTTAAACCCTATGCTAGGTGAAAGTAACCCCTAAAAGAATGCCAATCTTCCCTTAACCTAAAGAGGACCACTCCCAGCTTCATTCATTCACTGAACAAGATGCAGTTTCTGTCCTCCTAATGCATAATTAAATAAACATTGGGATTGTCATTGCTTGGCACTGAGGGAATACAAAGATGAGTAAGAAATGATTCTCATTATTGAGAGGCTCATGATCTTTTTGTGAGGGGAATATATATTGAGGAGAGATTTATATACTGATTATTTTAGCACAAAGTATCAGTACATGATGGAGACATGCAGATGAACATATCCTGGGAGCACACAAGACAAGGGTGATGACGGACCCCTCCTGAAGGGGAGCTTGAATGGCACATGTAGGTTACACATGTGAAGAGGGGGATTGTGGTTCTTCTAGTCGTAAGATGAGCATAAAAGCTTACAGCAGAAAGCTTACAGTCTGGAAGGAAAAGGAAGTGCAGATGTAGCTTAGTGGTGGGAAGGGAACAAGGATGGGCAAATTTCTCCTCCCAGGTGATCTCAAATTTTTAAATTAGGAAACAGAATACTGTGAACGTTGGGAAATATCGCTGGGCAAGATGGAAGGACGCAATGACACAAAATACCTAAGGATGCTCTGAAATGTTGATCAGAGCCCAGCGGCCTGAGCTGGCCATCACAAGTGCAGACGGAGCAATATTCTTGTCTGAGGGGCTGTTTCCAATTAAGCGAGACAAACTGTATGAACAAAAAGAAAATTCAGAGTGTGGTGTGTGTTCAGCAAAGATGATACCCACGGTCAGAATGTCCTCTCTATGGTTGGGTGAGCAGAGAAGAGTGAAAATGATGGGTCCTAGAATGAGGAGGTCAATGAAAGCTGAGGGGAGGATAATGGATGAAGAAAAGTGCAAGCCAAGTGCCCACTCAGGCTTCCATGAACGTGGAAAACTAAACGAAGAGTAGATGGCTGCCTGAGAATCAGCTGAATCTCTACTTCGCGCTGAAGACTTTTTTGAATTTTGGTCCTGTGAAATTACATTAACTATGGTTGTTGGAGAGTAATTTGATTTTCTTCCAGATCATTATATGATGTCCCCGGAGGAGATATCCCTTAGAATGACGCTTCCCCAACAGAATTCCTCATGCTTCCCCCAAATTTGTAGAGATTGAAAAATAAAATAAACCAAATGAATAATGTAAGGAATCCATGTTAAATTCTTGCTTAGCGAGTACTGGATATTTTTTCTTCCAACTTATTGACACTTTCTAAGATGACTGGATGATATATTGATGTTTGTTTAGGAAGCAAAGTTAGTGACAAAATTTAATACAGTTTTCCACATTTTATTCAATCTACCCATTAGATATGAACTTTTCTAAAAATCCTATGTGCAAGTACATACCGTCAAGCCAAAAGCAAATTAGTATAATCTAAGTTTGGGCCAAATAAATTATTGTTTAGCATTTGCTAGATATCAGGAGTATGAGCTGATATTTTATAAATGGCATCAATCTGTTAAATATTAGACTTTAACATTTCAAATCCCGTTCAAGGAATTTATAAATGGATACAACTCTGCCTTCTATGATATATAATTATAAAGCTGCTCCCTTAATGCATCAGTTTCATTAGGACATATATCTTAGATGATTTGAATAGATTGGTGTCTAGTATATTATATGACTATGAAATCTAAACTCTCTCCTTTAAAGCCTTAAGATGAGAATGACCACAAATATTACATCTTTTAGAATTAATCAAATATTTTGAAACTCAAGATTTCTGGAAAACCCAGCCATGAGAGATTCTAATTGGTTTGCTGTTAGCAAATGGAGATATCATTTCTTGAGACAAAAGCTTCAAATGGCTGGGAAATCAAATTCTTAAGGCTTCTTGGGCTTCTAAGAGCTCTTGCAAATAAACATTTTAGTAAGCTAAACTTACATGGATTAAAAACACATGGCCAATTCTCCTTAAAATACACAAGACTTATTTTTTAAAGAAAAAATATGGTCAGCAAAATGCATTTTAAATTTGACAGATTCCTCCCAACACAAAGTATGAGATGTGGAAGAATCCAAACCATAACTAATTTCTCAGACTCAGTACCCTAAGCTTCAGAAAACAAATTCATTAATCGATAATGACCATGAGATGACTTCAGACACCTTCACGAAAGAATATGCCTTAGAACCTCTTGCATCAATTGACATGTCCTGGGGAGTTATAGGTTACATGTCTGCTATTCAGATTTCTCAGGGGTACTTTCAGAGAGAAAATATTAATAGCAATTATTTTCCTCCTACATTTAATTTTTAAAAATAATAATAATTTTACAGATGATGGAACATATTATCCTAAGAGGTGAAATAATCTGTAACACTAATCAATCCAGGATCATTGCCAAGTATTCAATATTGCACAAAACAGTATGTAAGGCATTATGAGATTATAAGTAAGAAAAAATAACTCCTCCAGGAGTTTAAAACTGAATGATGAGGACATACACACTCCCAGGAAAAAGACAAAACTTAAGATCCAAAGAAAGCATTTTAGCTAATATATTACATTTTTCCCTCCCATTTGTCACTTGTCTCCTATTTTCAGCATTGCTGTCAACAATGTGCACACAGCCTAAGCATCCTTTACGACATAGTTTCCCTCCTCACTAGCACAGGCAGAGAAAAGGAAAGGCTAGAAGAATTATGAATTTTTAATGAAATTACTGCAAAGCAAATTTCAATTATCACACCCAGCTCTAATGATCACTTAGCATATTCAAATTTTATTGGCTTGCCCTGACTTTCTCAAGCTTCTTAATTCTAATGATTTGACATAATGTGAAAGGTTTCATATGTCTTTATTAATGATATATACTTGGTGATTTATTTTATTCATAGACAAGAATACATTGAGCATATTAGCTCTGTGAGCAAACATGGAATTTTTGTGTAATTCCTTTTCTAGAGCGTCTAGATACCCGCCCCCCGCCTCTATTCCACCAGAGAAAAGAGAAGGACAAAAGCATTAAGCCAGATTTCTTCTCTATACATGTAATATGAGAAAACTACCCATTTCCAGTGTCACCAACCACCCGACAAGTAGAACGTCTGTGTGGAATATAAACAAAAGGCATCAGGACCAAAATGAAGCCACAGATGACCTATTTTTGACCCTAGAGAAGGCATTAGCCCAAGTGAGAAGAGCAGATAGATGTCCGCCTCAACATTCATCTTTTATTTATTTACTTATATATTTAAGGAAGATCAGCCCTGAACTAACTGCCACCTATCCTCCCCTTTTTGCTGAGGAAGACTGGCCCTGAGCTAACATCTGTGCCCATCCTCCTCTACTTTTAAAGTGGGACGCCTACCACAGCACGGCTCGCCAAGCAGTGCCATGTCCAAACCTGGGATCCGAACCGGCGAACCCTAGGCTGCCAAAGTGAAACATGCACACTTAACTGCTGTGCCACCAGGCCTGGCCCCCATTTTTTTTTTCTTTTCCCCGCTTTTCTCCCCCACTCTCCCCAGTAGATAGTTACATATTTTAGTTGTGGGTCCTTCTAGTTGTGGCATGTGGGATACCGCCTCAACGTGGCCTGACGAGCCATGCAATGTCTGTGCGCAGGATCCGAATTGGTGAGACCCTGGGCCACCTAAGGCAGAGCGCATGAACTTAACCACCCTGCCACGGGCCGGCGCCTCATCTTTTAAATACTATAAATTTGGGGGACTTTTTCTGAAGCTACCACTTTCTGTTAATAGAATACCTCCTGTCCTCTCCCATCTGATGTACTATTTAGCATTTTGTTCCATCACCTGCTGAGGTGGGATGCTTCTTCCAGCAGTGCAGACAGCAGGAACGGTTGCAGATGGTGCAGTGAACACCGAGACGGCGGTGGTTTGCTGTGTTTCTGAGAGCGCCTGCACATTCGGGAGCATGAGAGACCGTGGGAGCGCCCGGCTTTGCTCTGTGCCTTCATTTTTTTGCCTGGTGCTTATATGGCCTGAATTTCTGGATGTCAATGTATTTTGAGGGGAAGAGACGACTTCTTTAAGTTGATTTTTTTCTCCTAAAATAAAACCTACATGCAATTTGAATTGCTGAAGCACTATTCAAAAGTAATTTAATAAAATTTAAGGAATAGAGTCAATGCCCTAGAAGTTTAATCGGCATGATTGACAGCATCTATATTATCCATTTAATCACTTTTTTAAAATCCAGAGGTTGGGAGACCAGGCTTAGATTCCAAGTTCTGCACCAGCAGAAGGTGTCCTGTTCATCACTATAGGCCATAAACACCAAATAAAGGCTCGCAAAGAATAATGAAAATATAAATATAATATGTTGATTAAAATAACTCAGCCCAGTATTACGTCCGTGAAAATTAAAAAGTGGAATAGGGAGAAGATGAGTCAAGAAGTAAGAGTGCCCTGAATCTCTCATCTTAGGTGTTACAGCCGTAGTAGATGCCACTTTATTCCTTATGTTGATAGGAAAGAATTAACATATAGCATCCTTTACTTTAATAGTTAGCATTTTTCCTTTGAAATCACTAGAGACCAAAACAACAAAGAAAGTAGTCTAAGGAAAATAAACCACAAAGAGAAGTTAATAGTTTGAAATTATGAAAATAAATACAAAAGTAAAACAACTACATTGTAAAAACAAACTAAGTTCAACTAAAACCTGTTTACAAGAGACAAGCTTAAAACTAAAGAATATAGAAGAGTCAGAAAAAAAAGAGAAAGGGGGGTTGGCCATGTGGTGTAGCAGTTAAATTCACGCAACACACTCCACTTTGGCAGCCCAGGATTCGCCGGTTGGGACCCTGGGTGCAGACCTACGCACTGCTCACAGAGCCATGCTGTGGCAGCATCTCCAACACGAAATAGAGGAAGGTGAGCACAGATGTTAGCTCAGGGCTAATCTTCCTCAAAAAAATAAATAGATGAAAATTAAAAAATAAAATAAAGAGCTAATAAGTATGTTAACAAACAGGGTAGCAATTTCAATGTCAGATAAGATAAAATTCAAATTTAAAAAAAGCACCAAATGGTACAAAGACAATAATTTGTATTGATAAAATGTACATATAAAACAGTGATCAATTTATCACCAAATTTTGCAGGCAAATAATATGAAAAATTCATGCACAAAAACACTTTGAAATATTAAGAAAACTACACTTTTATGTGTTAATTCTTTTATCCTACAAGAAATACATAATGTGACTATATGTACACAGCTCTAGATTATGGAAAGTATGTAGACATAGTTAAGTTTATTTATTTTCTGAGGTGAAATTCACATGGAATAAAGTGAAGTTTGTAAGTGTACAATCAAATGGGTTTTCTAAATGCATGGATGCACGTAACCCACTCCCTAGTCAAGAGTCAGAAGATTTTCATAACCTCAGAAATTTCTCTCACGCCTGCCACACACCCGACAGGCAACGACATTTCTACTTTCTGTCAACATGGGTTTGTTTTGTATGTTCTTAACCTGCATATGAATGGAATCATACAGTATGTACTCTTTTGTGTCTGACTTCTTTCATTCAACGTAAAGTTTGTGAGATTTATTCGTGTTGAAATAAGTCTTAGAAGTTCATTCTTTTTCTTACTAAATAGTATAAGTATTGCATAAATAAAGCAGATCTAATTATTCATTCTTCTCTTGATAGTTATTTGAGTTGTTTCCAGTATCTGATTATGTCTAGAGCCAAAATAAACATGTTTGAGCAAGTTCTTTGGTGAATGTATGTTTTTACTTCTCTTGGGTCAATATATGGGAGTGGAATTGCTGGAACATACAACACTGGTAATCTTAACTTTATTGGCAATTGCCAAACATTATGCCAAAGTGGCTGTAATATATACTAGAGTCCCATTAGCAAAGTATGATGTTGAACATATTTTCATGAGCATATTGACCATTTTATCTATCTTCTTTTGTTAATAGAATATTCAAGTCTTATGCCTATTTTTATTAGATTGTTTTTTATAATTGATTTATACAACATTATATAATATGGATACATATATTTTGAATATTTTCTCCTAACCTGTGACTGATAGTTTTATTTCCTCAAAAATATCTTTTGACGAGACAAGTTTTTAAATCTGGTGAAGTTCAATTTATCGATTTATTGTTCTTTTATGGTTAGTTCTTTTGTTTCCTTTCTAAGAAACATTTGCCTACTCCAAAGTAGAGAAAATATTCTCCTATATTTTATTCTAAGCTTTATAGTTTTATATTTTATGTCTGCGTGTATGACCCATGTCAAATTAATTTTTGTATATGTTATAAGATAAGGGACAGAGTTTTATTTTTAATATGTATACATCCAGTTTTCTTGTGCTTTCTCTCAAAAAATTTGTAGCTCTAGATTAGACATTTGGGTCTACATTTTGAGGTAAGATTCTGTGGATGTGTCAAGTATGAACTGATGTCCAGTGTGTGTGTGTTTGTGTGTGTGTGTGTGTGTGTGTCAGTAGAATGCACAGTTTCTCCAGCATCATTTGTTGAAAAGATTACTCTTTCCTCATTGAAATATCTTGGTGTATTTGCCAAAACCCAGTTGAGCATTTGTGTGCACACTCATTTCTGGCCTATATTTCTGTTCCATTAACCGAAGCATCTATCCTTGCATCAGTAAGACTTGATTGTGATAGTTTTATACTTAGCCGTGAAATTAAATAGTCTAAATCCTCCAACTGTGTTTTTCATTTTTAAAAAGTTTTAATTATTATTATTTTTAGAGGCTTTCTTTTTTTATATAAAACATCAGTCTGTCAAATTTGAGGACACAGTCAGAAAAATAAAAACACTTCAGCTAATTCATCTGATAACGTTGTTCATATTCATGATGCCATTTTTTTGTTTTCTTGTTTCCTAATAATAGTTATTTGCATTTTTATATAAAATTTTCAAACCAGTCAAATTTCCACAAAAGGCTGCTGAGATTTTCATTGGAACGACATAGAAGTGGTTGGTAAATTTTGGGAAGTATTGACATCTTAAAAATACTGAGTTTTGTGGGCTGGCCCCGTGGCCGAGTGGTTAAGTTTGCGCGCTCCGCTGCAGGCGGCCCAGTGTTTCGTTGGTTCGAATCCTGGGCGCGGACATGGCACTGCTCATCAGACCACGCTGAGGCAGCGTCCCACATGCCACAACTAGAAGAACCCACAACGAAGAATACACAACTATGTACCGGGGGGCGTTGGGGAGAAAAAGGAAAAAATAAAATCTTAAAAAAAAAAAAATGCTGAGTTTTCTGGTCCACGATGTGGTGTATCTCTCCATTTATTTAGCTCTCCTTCAGTTTCTCTGAACAATACTTTTAAATTTCCAAGGTACATTTTGCATACGTTTTGTTAAATTTATGCCTAAGGCATCATATTTTGATGCTATTATAAATGATATTATTTTGTTAATTTTCTCTCTAAACATTCACTGCTGATACATTGACAGATACGTGACTTTTGTATGTTGACCTTGTATTCTAGTATCTTACTTAATTGACATTAATTTAAGTAACTTTCATGTACATTCACAGAATTTTTATAATATTCATTATCATATAGTCTAAAAATAGAGTTTAATTTTTTTCTATTTATTCTTCATTAATAGCCAACTTTCCTATCACCTGCAAAAAAAATAGTAGTACTTGTGTCATGTCTTTCTTAATTGGTTGAAAGAATTACCTAGAAAGCTGTTTAGATTTGGAGTTTTATTTGGAGGAATTTTTGTTTGTTTATGAAGTCAATTTCATATAAATATGTGACTATTTAGATTATCTATTTCTTCTTAAATGTGCTTAGCATCTGGGTAGAATTGTGTCTATGTTTTCTAAGGTGTAAAATTTATTGGCACATAATTATTTATTGTATTATCTTTTGAATAATTGTAGGCTCTGTGGCGTATTTCTTTCACTTATTATACTTTAATTCATTCTTTCTCTCTCTGTATACCTCTATCTATCTTGTTAAATGCTTGTCAATTTAATGATGATTTCAAAAAGCCAACTTTTACCTTTGTCATTTTTTTTCTATTTTTCTGTTGTCTATTTTAATGATTTCTGCTCTTACATTTCTGATTTCCTTTTCTCTTCTTAGTTATAACTCACTATTTGACCTTCTCTTTTTATCTTGTCACAAATAAGCATAACAAACATTTCTTCTTTTCTAACATAAGCATTTTAACATAAATATATCTGTAAGCACTGATCTAGCTGAAGGCCACAAATTTTTTTTTTTTTAATGATTGGCACCTGAGTTAACAACCGTTGCCAATCATTTTTTTTTTCTGCTTTATCTCCCCAACCCCCCCCGTACATAGTTGTATATCTTAGTTGTGAGTCCTTCTAGTTGTGGCATGTGGGACGCCGCCTCAATGTGACCTGACGAGCAGTGCCATGTCCGCGCCCAGGATCCGAACCCTGGGCTGCTGCAGCGGAGCGCACGAACTTAACCACTCGGCCACGGGGCTGGCCCCTCCACAAATTTTGATATGTTGTATTTTCATTATCATTTACTTTGAAATGTTTCCTGATTTCTTCTTTGTCTAATGGGTTATTGAGAATATTCTAGATATTTTATTGGTAACAGTGTAAGTGTGTTATGGCTCAATATATGGTATGTCAGTGACATTTCACGTATATTTGACAAAACGTATATTTTGCCATTTTGGGGTAAAATGTCCTAAATCTGTCACTGAAGGCTAGATAGCTAATAACATCGTTCAGTATCTACATGCTTACTGGTAGTTTGTCTAGTGGTTCTAGGAATGCTGAGGAGAAGATGTTAAATCTCCAGCTATGATTGTGAATTAACTACAGTCCCCTTAAGTTCTGTACTGCTTGCCTCACGTCCACTGGAGCTTGCTGTTATGTACACACACATTTACAATTGTTACATCTGTGTAATAATTTGATACACTTATTCTTGTAGAATGTCCCTCTTTACCTCTGGTACTACCTTTTGTCTTCAAGTCAAGTTTTCTGGTGCTAAATATATCCACAAGGGCATTTTTATGCTCACAATTTGCCAGTTATATTTTTTTTAAATTTTTAATCCTAATATTTTTAAGGTGTTTGAGCTGTTGTATTTAAAGTGCATCTCTTTTAGATAGCAAACAGTTGAATTCGGCTATTTTTAGTCCTATACGACAATCTCTACCTTTATTTGTAATGGTCTTTTTATAATTAATGCAATTATTGATATGGTTTGTTTTATGTTTACTGTCTTGCTATTGGCTTTCTTGTGGCCTTGTCTGTTTTTCCCCTCATTTCCGGATTCTTTCGGATTATTGTGATATTGTTAAGTATTCCATTTTAATTCCTCTATTGGCTATGCAGCTACAGTATTCCTATGTTCTGATTACTTTTAGAATTACTATATATATTCTCAACTTACCGTACTCTATGTAGAGGTGATGTGTACCAACTCAAGCGAAATATAAGAAATTCACAAATGAAAAATACCTTTTTTTGGCCTTTGTGCTAATGTTATTTATTTTATATGCATATTCCATAAAAAATGGGATTTTTTGCCTTAAAATTTGTCTCCATTTTTTGAAGATAGTCTTTTATGTTCACCCACAAAATGACCATTTAATCTGCTCTATTCCATCTCTTTCCATTTTCCTTTAGCATGAAGAATTTTCTTTAGCAATCTTTGCAGTGCAGATCTGCTGGCTACCTCATCTCTCAGCTATTGCTCATGCGAAAACGTGTCTTTTGCCTCCATTGATGAATGAGATTTTGACTGGACATTTTTTCCTTTTCTCTCAGCACTTTAAAATTTTATTGCATAATTCTGATGTCAGTTGTTTTTGATGACAAGTCAGCCATCATTTGTTTTGTTGTTCCCCTGCAGATGATGTGTCTGTCTTCTCTCTGAGTGCTTTTAAGCTGCTTGCTTCATCTTTGGTATAGAGTTGTTTGAATGTTTTGTGCCTAGGTTCAGTTCTATATGTATTTATCCTTCTTGGGTTTCATATATTTCTTGATTTTCTAGGCTGATATTTTCCCCCAATTTGAGGGATTTTTAGTTATTACTTTTTTATTTATTTTTGTTCCAATTTCTTTCTTTTCTTCTTCTGGGTTTAAAATTACACATAATATAGAAAAGATTTTTTCACAGGTCACTACAGATCTGTTTATTTCTTTTCAATATTTTTTCTCTCTGCCGTTTATATTAGAAAATTTCTATTGATCTATATTCAAATCCATTACCCTTTCTTATGCCGACTCCAATGTTCTGTTAAGCCCATCCAGTGAGTTATTTAAATACGCTTTCTATATTATAATAGTTTTACTTTTACTAAAAAGTAACAAGGATAGTACAGAGAATTGCTATAGAGCTCACCCTTAGTTTCCACATTACTAACATCTTACATTAATTTATCACAATTAATGAACCAATATTTATGTAATATTATTAACTAAAACCTATACTTTGTTCACATTTCCGTAGTCTTTCAGGAGATGGCTTTTTCCTCTTCCAGCATCCCATCAGGGCAGCAAAGTACAGTTAGTTGTTATGTCTCTTCTCGTTGTGACACTTTCTCAGACTTTCCTTGCTTTTGATGACCTTGAGAGTTTTGAAAAGCACTGGTCAGATGTGTTGTAGAATGCTGTTCAACTGGCATTTGTCTAACTGTTTTCTCGTGATTAGATGGGGTTATGGGTTCTGGAGACGAATACAACAAGGGTAAACTGACCTTCTAATCACGTCATATCAAGGATCAGTGCTAACAACACGACTTAAAATTGTTAATGTAAACCTGGATCATTTTGATGAGGTAGTTTTTCTCAAGTTTGTCCTCTGTAAAGTCACTGTTTTTCCCCTCTTTTCACGTTGTACTTTTTGGAATGATGTCGCTATGTGCAGCTCCCACTTAACTGTGCTAGAAATTAGGCTCCGCCTGCTTCGGGATAGAATGTCTACATAGATTATTTAGAATTCTCCTGCACGGACTTTTCTATCATTTCACACGTATTTATTTGTTTGTTTATTCGCTTATTTATTCATTCATTTATATCAGTTTGGACTTACAGATGTTCACTTTATACTTTGCATTACGATACACCACCACTGGATTTATATTGCTGCTCAAATTATTGCAGCTTTGATCATTGGTGGTGGCAAAGGGCCCTGTGTCCCTTTGACATACCTCTATCAATGTAGGTTCTTTTTCCTTTGAGCATTTCCTTATTTTCTGGCCACACGATGTAAGATAAATGTGAGAGAGTCTTGGGCTTATCTTGTCTATTTCCTGCCTCAGTCCCAGAACCAGCTATTCTGTAAATATCTCTGGTTCCTTTTATTGGAGAATGGCATTAGGAAACGAGATTTGATGTTAGCTGGTATGGTTGCTACTGGGGTGTTGTTGCTACTAGGCCCTCTCAGCAAGAGAATATATGTATACACTTATCCATATCTGTTTTGATTTGTAACCCTATCTGTGTCTACAGTAAGTTAAATATGGGTTCATACTGATGTCTCCAATCTAATCCATTACCACATGGCTAATTTGACCCCGCTTCCCCTGCTTGTCTGTAACTTCCTGCTCCAACAGTAAGCAATCTGCCTCCCACCCCCATGCACATAATTGTTCAACACCAGCGTGCTTGTATACTTTTTTTGCAGAATTATTAACATATATCCCTGCGGAAAACAACTTTATCAACTGGAATACAGGGCTTACGTACAATAACTTTTTGTTTTTAGTCTTACAAGCCCCATTCATTTCCAAAAATATGCAAGTCAGCACCTTTCCAGCCCTCCCCCTTCAGTGAACTTGCTTCATACGTTTGTCATACAGTTGGATTCTGGTAACATCAATCATTCAAACAAGGGATTTCTCAACCTCCTAAATGAACTTCACAATTTGCATACGCTAATGCTTATCTGTGATGTAAAGAGCTATGGATTTTGACGAATGGATAGTGTAGTGTACCCACCATTACAGTTTCATACAGAATAGTTTCAGCACCCTAAAATATCTCCTGTCCTTTATCTCGTCAGTCCCTGGAATTCTTACAACCTCTGACGTCTACACCATCTCTACAGCAGTGCCTCCTCCAAAACGTGATATAAATAGAACTATCCGGTTTGCAGCCTTTTCTGATTGCCATCTTTCACTTAGCAATGTGCATTTGAGACTTGTCCGTGTTTTGGGAGGCTTGTTAGCTCATTTCTTTTTATCACTGAACCTTTCATTAAATGAATGTACCACAAACTGTTGATCCATTCTATTGAAAGATATCTTAATTTCTATCAGTGTTGGGAAATTATGAATAGAGATGCTATAAAGATTAGTATGCTGTTTTTCGTATGATAATAGAATTCTAGGTTATTCTAGAGTTCTAGAAATAACGAAGAATACTTAGATTTATGTTAAAGAATCTTAGAGAATAATATCTTGGGGAAACTGATGTAAATATCCAGTAGTAGAGAAAAGTTAAAGAGAGTCCATTCGAATAGCAGAATAATATAATTTATTTAATAAATTTATAAATAAAAGATATTTAAAATAGTCAACATCAAACATTATATTTAAACATAAAATCTAAAGTGCAAGTTATAAATCTGTTTATATGTTATGATAAAAATTTCAGTATGTAGAAACATGCATTTATATAATATTTTACCAATATTAGCTACATCAGAGAATCGTTGTATATGTTAAATGAGATGATATGGGCAAGGAATTTAATATGCAAGATGCCCCAACCACTCTTTAAATGTTAGCTCTTTTTGTTATTAAAGAAAGCAAATTGAAAAGAAATGCATTAAAATATGAGAAACTGAATAATAAAATTAAAGTCTTTTTCAAGATTTTTTACAAAATAAGTCATGTTATAATCAATTTAAAAATTAATTTTAAGGTACAATTATAAACAGGATTATGCAGTACTGTGGAACAAAAGCAACATAAAACGCTTTTATTGTATTCATGAGCAAACGCATAGAGCTCCCAGCAAGTTTTATCCTTTAAAAAATTGTCTTTTTACAGATATTACTTAGAAATAAGGATTCCAAATTGTTAAAATGAAAAACATATTCCTCTGAATGTACAACATTGTGTGAAAGAATATTATATTTAACCAAAATATTTGCTTCTGTTTTTCTGTGTTTTGAGATAACTGAGAAGTATAAACTTTCCCTCCTGAACCGTTGCATTGAATTTCTCAGAGGCCCCATTACAGAGAGAATCCACTGTTGTTTCGAATGTTCTGAATCACAGTTTTCTTTTTTTTTTCTCTTACCGAACAAATAATACATAACAGGTTTACATTTTCATCTTTACTGTGATCAGAGTTAAAACATTAGCATAAGCATTAGATTAGCTCGAGAAAACTTTACACATCAAGTTCAATCATCTTTTTCTTTCTCATTTAGTTACTATTTTCTTTCTTTTTTTCAAGAGTATTTTGAACTTAAATCACTTTATAGTATAATTTGCATTGTGCATAAAGTCTAACCTTTAAAAAGTGTTTTTGAAATTTCCGGACCAGTTCAGGAAACTTCTCACCCCTAAGATTCTAATCATTTTACATGTATCACACGGTTGGCTGCGTCGTGTACTAAAGCCTGTGCATTGGAGCAATATCGATCAGTAAGAATAAAAAGGTTTGAAGACAGTTTGTGTAGGTAACAATTAATCTGAATTCTACTCAGTCTTCCAAAGTATGGATTTGGTCCTTTAGCACCTGGACAACTCAATGGTCCTGACAGATTTTCTTGAAGGCTTGAACTGTGCCTCTTCCAGCCCGGTGTCTCCAGGAACCAGCAAAGACGCTCACACCAAAAGTGATGAACGAAAGAACAGACGTCACTGAACCCCAGTGGGGATGTGCTTTCTCTTCCACTTCCTCCTGGAAATTCAGAGGATCTCACATCCATATGGTCCTACCCTTTATCTGGAGAGCACACCATATTTTCCTTTTAGAAACATCCCATTTCATAGCCTCAGAGTTGTTTAAGAAGACAAAAGGTAGAAACCATGATTTGGGCCCTTAAAGATAGATAGGCCAGGTACGTTTTTGTTCCACCTGGAAATAGAAGGTTGGCTCTTGAAGCCTGTCTACTGGATGTCGCTGTGCATGTTCCTATCTGCCTGTGGCACGTGAAGGCAGATAAAGGTCAGATTAGGTGGCATGCTAGAAGTGCACCAGAGGACCCTTTCTGCTGAGGACAGAGAGCTAAGTGATTTTTCTCTGGGCCAACCTGCTTGCATGCTTGTGGTTAAGTACTGGACACAAGGCTGGGAATGCTTTCCCTCAGCCTCCCGAGCTTATCCGAGGATCTATGCCACTGGTTCTCAACCACGGGCCAGTTAGCAATTCCACTTGGCAATTTCTGGAGATATTTTTGATTGTCTGATTGAGATGGGATGTGCTTCTGGCATCTAGAGAGTAGAGGCCAGGGATGCTGTTAAACATCTTGCAATACACAGGACAGCCCCCCCCCAGCAAAGAAGCATCTCGTCCAAAACGTCAACAGAGCTGGGATTGAGAAACCCAGGTCTAAACAAATGCAAACCTGGTAGGAGAACCACTTCGGTCTTGACAAACCAAAGCATGTAAATATTTCTCACACAACCCTTCGAATCTGCCGTTCCAAGGAAATACAGCTACAGAGAAAGAGCGAGTATTCGATTATGTATCTAGCTACTACAGTTTTCTTCAATATCATCACCACATACACATGCAATTCATCATTAACAGTAGGAGCCAATATCCATGGTGTCTTTGCTCTGCAGCCCCGGTTCTTCAAAGCACTTCTTCAAAAAGCAGCGTGACTTGCCTTCTACAGTTGGCGACCGCAGCCCTGAGAGGCTCAGCAAACCGCTGGCTCCCATCAGGTACCTCAGCAGGAAGGCCGAGCTGGGCTTCAACCTGGGGCTCCGACAGCACGGTTAGTGCCTTTCAAAACCGCCTGGCTGCCTCCAGCAAACGTGAAATGAGCGTTTGCGATACACATTGTTCAACTCATAAGAAAAGTTCAGAAATTTTCCTTCCCCCGGCTCTGATGACTTTCCCTAGGTTTGCAAATATGACAAGATTTTTTTTTAGTTCTATGCCAAGATAACATTTTTTAAAAGTGTTTCACAGCATGGTGTTTTCCAAAGGTTCTCTTGGTCTTTTTGACAACTACCAAATGCCCCATATTGGATATTTTACCAAGTACTAATGATTTAATCTTGAACATGTAAACCATTCTTCACACATGGCTAATCCCCACATTATTCCAAAGACGATGTTTGTGATTAATGGGTGAAGGAGAATAAGTCCCTCAAACTGGAGTGTCCTGTTTAAGACATAATATCAGATCATGTTGCTAAAATCATTATATTTCACCTATGAGTAAAACTTTTCTAGGAAGAGAATCACTTTCCTTTAAAGTAGATTCTAGTTCTTTTAAGATAAATAGAATTTTCCTAGATATATTCATGATGACATGTGAGAACTGGTCTTTAAAACTTCAAAATATGTACTTTTGTTACCTTTTTCCATCCCTCATTTCTACTTCTCAAATGCCCACCCCATCATTTCTCTCTTGTAACTTTTCCTCTGGAGTTTAGAAAGTTGTTCAGTCCTAGGTGATTTTCTCTTCTCACCTTGAAAACGTAACAGTGTAAAACTGATTCTCAAGAAGCAAACAATGGCCCCAATTCAAGTTTATCCTTGTCTCATGCACCTGTCTGTCTCTGTTCACCTTTATGCAGACAAAGCCTTCTCCTCTTCCCGGCGATGTCCCTCAACTTCGTGTCCCCAAGAGGAGTCTTCTCTTGGCTTCCTAGTAGAAGCCCCGCTTTGGTGCCAACACTGCCTCCAGGACCCGTGCCACTGGCCTCTCTCTCATTTCCATTCACCTTTTTCTTGTACAGACTCCCGGGCTAACTATTTTTGAGACAACTTCTCAGCATCTTTGCTCCTTGTTTGAACTTCTTCACCAGGATGTTTCAATCCATATTTCTTCCTAAGCTTGGCTGACTTACTTGTTCTGTGCATGATTTCTTCCTCAGAGCCCCGTTTTTCTAGCCCTTGTACACACTTAACTTTGCCCAACATTATTTTGTTAAGTAACTTATTTATCTTGTTGCCTGTCATAAAGGCCAGATGACTAGGGAACAGGCATTCCCCACTGTGATGGCTGTAGCATTTTCCCCAAGCTTATGCAAGACTGGCTCAAAGTGACAGTACCTGGGGGAGGGACATGGTGAGTAGGAGGTGTGTTATCTTGGTTCTCTGAGACTCAGAAAGTGGGTCTCTCTGACGCTTCAAGCAGAGATTATGTGCAGTAGACAACCCCTGTCACATGTCTGACACTATCCCAGATCATAAGAGGTAATGTTGATGTAGTTATTCTATTGAAAATGAATGCCACCATTGTTGGACAACGAGAATCAGGCTTCGTGCAATTTTTCTACCACCTCAATAAGCAAAGTAAATCCTTCTCTTTCAAAACACAAAACAGGCAAAGCCGCTAAGAAGCAGAGAGAAACTGAGCATGTGGCTGGATCCTGTCTCTCTTGAGAGTGATGGTGATGACCCAGGCTTTGGGAAGCGGTGAGCGGATGGTCCTCGTCCTGAGGAACCCCACCTTTGTCTGCCGCAGAACTGTGTGAGACACACGCATTTCTTGAAGGAGCAAAGAGCTTTGGTTTCCACCTCTCCACTTCTTTGACAGTCAGTCTTCTAGGAAGGATTTCTGACCTGAAATCCATCAGTCCCCCTGCAATGTTCCAGAAGTGTTGCCCTCCTTCACTAGAAGATTTATAATGACAGATGGAGAAAAAAAACAACAAAAGGGAAAACACCATCATGATCGGGAAGAGGTCGGGGGTTCTTTAAAAATAGTGGTGTGCCGGGATGAAGGGGGCCAGGTTGGGAGTTTAAGTACCCGCGCGATGGTCTGGAATCAAGCCTGCTCTGGTCAGATTGGGTCCGCCTCACAGATCCAGGGGCTGGTAATCTGATCTTCGTCTCTCTCGTTTTCATGCTGTTTTTTCTTCAGAGCTCCTTCTCCTGGTTCCAGCCTGTGACAGTGTGATAAGACACAAGAAATTTAGTCATCATGGCTGCAGTAAAGGAGCTCAGCGAAGGGATTATGATATCCCATAACCCTTCCATTAGCCACGGACAGGGGCGGCTCTGCTGTGATTACAGAACTCGACACCGCTGTGGTTTTCTCCCCTTTGCCTGCTTACTGATATATGTATTTTTTTTTTTGCCTGTTTTATTTATATATTGACTTAGTAAAAAGAAAGATTTGAAAGATTAACCCAGAAATAGTCCTCATCACAATCAGCCCCTGAATCTCGCGTGCGCCACTCCAAACTTGTGCGCCCAGATGTGGCTCCACTTCTCATCAGCGTGGGCTAAACGACTGCCAAGGGCGTTATCGCTAGGGCTCATCTGCGCTGGGTCTTTATTAGGAAATGCAGACAGCGGAATGCTGAACAAATCATCGTGGGATACAGAGAGGGTGCCAAAGGGAGCGGCGACTTAGGAAAAAGAGAGCCAGTTGCAGAGGCAAGGCAGACGTGGCTGCTGCTTATCACCTGTGGACGCCGGAGTCATTTTAGCAAAGAGGCGGTTTCAAACGAATGACGAAGCCTTCAGCTTGGGGCACTTCAGGAGAGAAAGCTGGATAAAACACGGCGGGAGTGCTTCCAACATGGCCTCTCTTTGGGAAGTCCTCACTCTGCAGAGCTTTCCGCTGAAATATTTTGTTCGCTGAGCTTCCATTTTTAATTATAACAGTCAAAAGCAAATAAAACAACAACAAAAAAGTATCATTAACTATAATTTTGAAGCAAATATATTGAATTGTATTTCTTTAGGATAATTTAAAAATAGGTGGAAAAGACTACAATCTTTCTCTATCAAGAGGATATGCATGTAGCGTACATAGGATGTACAGGGAGGGTAGAAGATGAAATATACGTGCTTTACCTATTGCCAAAAAAAGTTGTAATTTTTAAGTAGTTGCAAATAGAACCACAAATCTAAAATAAATAAGCAAACCTAGTCTGAAAAATCAATTTTAAACCAATAGAAAGTAGCGTTGACTGAAATTCTCAATTCAGAGTCATGTATGAAAGAGTCTAGATGCCAGGTCCACCATTTAATAATGCTGGGCATGACATCTCATCCGTAAACAGATATACTTATCTCTTCATCAGAAGGTTTTGGTGAGGATTTTATTAAGTGACATAACACAGATCAAGCACTGGTAACATAGTAGGGTTATGCCAGGGTAAACAAAACGCCATCATGGCTGCCCAGGGTAGGGTGAAATGAACAAGATTCTGGAGAACAGTGGAGTTCTGGCCAAGTCTGTTGGGGACCAGGGGAAGGGAACAGAATGGGTCCCCAGACCTGTCAGACCAACTCTGAAATGGACTTGACACGGGAATGACATTGGCCTTCTGCTCACCAGCTCCCTCCTTCTGTCTCCGTCTCTTTTTCTCTTTTCTTATGCCAATCAGATAATCCCGGTGGTTGGCTGCCCATATTTCTCACCCTTCTTGGTGGTGTGTTAGATCTTCCCTGACCATTCCAGGTCAAGGAACCTAGCTGGCCATCATGACTTGCTGTCTATTACAGAATTGTGTCCACCTTGTCACTGACAGTTAAGCTCTGCTGGTGGAGAGTTGTGTCATTGCCATTGGCACTTGGGATTCCCATTCCTTGTCACTTCTCCTATGGGCAACCCAGTCCTATGGATGAAAGTCACTACTGAGCCTCTCAAAGATCCTCGTTGTCTAGGTAAAGAGAGCCCCAACCAGGTGGCCTGTGATTGCTCTCATATAATAAACCCACCTCCCAGTCCCACTTCCCTGAGCCTTCTGTCCTTTGCCTCAACACTCTGGAGGGGCAGTTTTGGCTTCTCCACTTCATTCATTTCAGCTCATCTATGTGTCCAAGCTTTACAAAGCTAGAGAGCAGGTATATTAAGATTCTTCTTGGTGTTTTAGTCAAGACTTTGAACCCCAAGCATCAAAGACTGCTCCCATGTCAGTAAAGTCTCCTCTTTCTAGATTTACATTCTGACCTCTCTAGTTTAAGGTCCTCAAGATCCATTCCTGCATGTCCTCTCAGGTCTGGCTCAAATGTCTTAGAAAGACTCTGCAATTCTTTGGGTTAGTAACCCATCTCCTTCCAGAGTAGAAAACATAATTCCCTGCTCACCTGTGCTGTGGCATTAATACGGTTACTGGTCTGGAAGAAATGGGAGGAGGTGTCAAAGGTCAGACTCCTATGGAAACAATTTCTGAGAGTGAGCTATAAATTCAGACAGCATACTGGGGAATGTTCCTGGGAACAACCTGTGAGTGGGGTGAGGGGAGTAGAATTGAGCAGAGAAGGAAGTGGAACCACAAAACAAATTCAGTAAAGCCCTTGATTGATCCCAGGGGAGTGCTGACATTGAGAAAGTTCTTCAAAGTTGTCCCAGTTGGGGCAAAAGGCCAGAGCTTTGTACTCCCTCATGGGCCTGTCATTGTTTGTACACTGTCCCAGGGAGGGACCAAAACTTTGTGGAAGGCATGTCTGTTGACTGAGTGCAGTTTCTGGAGAGGGAATTAGCTGAGTCACCAGCACTAATGGCAGCTAAGGGAACGGAAATCTGGGCCCTGCTGATGACTCAGGACAGTGGAACATGGTCCAATACAGTCCACCCTTTATACACCTTGAGTCCACTTGTTTTGGAGTAAATTCATCAGACTGAAAATGGCAGTTCTAAGAGTGTGGTTGATCATGCATCCTGGGAGAACTTACAAGAAGGTCAGTGGGATGACCCCCAGCCTCTGTCATGCAGCTGACCTCGAGGTTGCAGGTGGCCCTCAAAACTCCTTCCTGCCCTATGCATTCTAGGCTCCCCTCACCCTCGACAATCCCTCTTCTGGCCACATGCTCTTCTTAGACTGTGGTTGCTGTGTTTATCCAAGTAATGACCAGACTGGGCAAGAGACCGCTAGCAGATGTTTCAGTGGGTCACATTTATGCCAAACCTGTTTCCCAGTGCCTGCTATGTAAGAACAGCTCTTATCCTTGCCAGCACAGTGAAACTTACCTCGCCTACTGTCCATCAACAAGAGGAATCTGAAGTGATGGAGCAGGCAGCCATGGCATAAAGTTCAATGGAACTCTCTCCGTGTACCCTGGTAGACAGTGTTCACCTTTGGGAACCATGACCTCTAGACCTATAGAACCTGAAGGTATGGAGGATGGAGAGAAGCACAAACTCCCCGAAGAGTCCCTGAGAGTGACAGAAGTGAGGCTGTTCTAATTTCCAGTATCTGATCGCCATTTACTCAACCTTTTATCTTCTTCATGGGGACCTGGCCTTTCCTTCAGTCAGTGGATTAGGCTGTGAAAGTGGCTAAGATCTGAAAACTGGGCCAGGGGATCTTTGTGACTTTTGTTGGGGTCACTCAGCTCCCTGATCTACCCTTTTTTATTTCTTTTGGTTGTTCAGATTGAGCATTATCTTTGTTGACTGCCCATCTTCTTTGCTCCTGGGATCGCGATGTCCCATTAACCACAGCTATGGCTCTCTAATGCAGGTCCAAGACTGACACTTACTACAATAATTGGACCCTTCTTATGTGGTTGATCAGATTTTGCCTTCTGGCTTCTGTTGTTTCAGGATCCCCTCACCTACACTGTTGTAGCAAGCCCACTTCTATGACAATATCTTCTTCTGTCGAATGCAGCCTTTGTAGATAGATACCACCGAGCGTCGTGACATTACTGGTGACTTCCTCACAAGTATATTCTTCTACCTTTCAGTAACAGACTGTCCTTCAAGCCCATGCACAGTGCACAGTTCTACCTAGCGCACTTCTCCAAGCTTTATATTTTCTTCCTCTGACACTCCACTGTTCTCCAGGGCAACGCTAGCGTTTCTACTTTGCTAGGGTGGGCCTCCGCTCTCTCCCAAGAGACAACATAGCAGTGTGCTAGTGCCATCTCCCAGTCCCCTTACAAGAGTTAAATCCTGCATGGCAAAGGGATTCTCATATAGAAAACCACTAATAAACTAACTGTACATTCCGTCCTCTTTGACCCAACACCCTGAGGACATGGTGCCACATCTAGTTGACGGGATCCTGCAGTGGTACATATTCTCCGGTTCCTGTGGCTCCTTTGTGGGCCAAGCAGTTCCCAGGTCAGCGCGTGCTGATTCTCCCCTTGTTATGGGTCTGTGAGAGGAGGGGAGGAGAGCGTAGATCTCAGAACACTGGATACCATTTTGTATGAAAGTATCCTCTGCATTATTTTCAAGCACTGCCAGAGTGCAAACACTCAACATTTGCATATTAAATGATGGATCCTGGAAGGTGGACTTCTAGCATGGAGGGCTTAGCTGCTTATTCAGCTGCTTGGACCCATGTCAAAGGTTCCACCTCCCACCAAGGCCAGGAATGGTGCCCAACCTGTGCATGTGCTCAAGGCCTCATGCTTGGGTTTGCTTTACTGTTGCCACCCTGAAATCCTTAGTATTTTTAACAAGGGGCCATGTATTTTTGTTTTAGACTCCATAATTTATAGCTGTTCCTGGGACAAGGATGGGTACACAAACTTGGAAATATTTGGCTGATGGAATCAATATCTACCATACTGACCATCAGGTATCTAGGTATACAACTCGAAAGCTACAGAGAGCAGATTGGGCTAAAAACATCTATTGACAAGTCATGAGCCTGTATAAGATGGGAAAAACTGTGACATGAGTCACGCTCCCATGGAGAGCATGCAAAGGGGAAGGCAGAAGGCCAACGGGAGAAGTGCAAGGACACTCACAGTGGACAACAGACAGGAAGCCCACAGGGACTAGAGATGTAGTGTGCAGAGTGGTCCCTGGAGGACTATGAGAGCTGGTTCCTGGAGGTGGTGCCACAGAGGCCAGGGGAGTGGAGCAATTCACAAAGGAGAAGATGAGAAAAGGCATGAAATGGAGGTAGGGATGTTTAATGAGAAGAGGCTAAAATGTGACCTTTAAATTTGAGAAAGGGAAGGAATAATCTTAGCTGGAGCCGTTCCAGTTGAGTGGTGGGCTCAGTGGGGTTCGGGAATGAACAGGAACTGAGGGAGGGGAGACGGCGACGCTGAGTACATCCTGGGAGAGGCAGGAATAGGAAGAGGTGATGAGGGAGCAAACGGTGAGGAGGCAGAATCTCAGACAAGGAGAGCACTTTTAGAACGGAGGGTGTTTCTGTGTGCTCTGGACCTAGGAAAAAGAAGCCAATTATGTGTGTGTGTGTGTAAGATGCAGTCTCATAGGTAATTATAATTTTTTTTCCATTTTTAAGTTCTCTAAATCAACCACTCTTTTCTGCCCAGAATACTTTAATTTTAACAAAATTTCTGACATTTCTAAAGACATTTTCCTCTGCAGAGTTCCTTTTTTTGTAAACATTGGCAGTATTATTTTTTTCTTCCTTAAGGCAAAAACTCAAATGACAAAGCAAAACATAAGCCTTCCAAACTCAGTGAACAGCTAAATTTATCAATGTTCTCTCAGTTTATGTGAAGTATTAAGTTGAACCTTAATTGGTATGTTTTGTTTATTTTTCTTGGTTCATTTGCCTCCATCCAAGGGACATTTATCACAGAACAAAGAATTATATCTCCAAAGCTTTGAGTCAGAGTTGGGTATAATTCCTGGTGAAAAACCCAGGCTGATCAAATTGAGAACCCACCCTGTTTAGGGTCTAGGTTAGAGGTCACTTCCTGTTTTCGTGTTTTGTTTTGTTTTTAAGTGAATGAAACATAAAAAGAAAAAATATCAAACTTTTAAGCTGTCACGGTAGGAATGGATGTTAGGGAGAATATAGAAGCAGGCGATGAAAGAACCTTGTTTTTCTTCCGGTACCAGAAAGGATGGGAAAGGTAACCTGGCATTTCTGGGTGAGTTCTAGATCATGGACACCCTACTAAGAAAGAATAAGAATGGATCCCCACAGATTCTGATACAACTCTCTGTTAGTATATTGTTGGCAACGGCAGTGCATAGACTAAATTATCAGCTCTAGTCAACCACAGAATCAACCACCTTGGATAGCTGTGTTATCCAAGGTGACTGACTTTAGACATGTACATTTTAATTTCATGCAGTGTGGATATAGATAAACAACAGATTCTTAGGTCTAACTTAAATTCTTGGCATTTAACAGCGTTGTGATAAACTTTTTTATCCCAGTGTTACAATTTCAAGAAAACAGCTTTCCATTTCTGGAGGAGTAAGATGTTTAGTCCTAGCCTAGTAAAATATTGATAAGGTTCTGATTTACAATGATTTTCTGTCTTTGCTGATTTTCTCAGCCTGTAGTCAGTTCACATTTCCCTGTGATTTGCACACATCCAAAGTCACATGAAATTAGGCCAGAGCTATTTCACTGGTGCCCACAGTGACAGCGATGTCCCCAGATATAGGAATTTGCCATTACATAGCTTCTTTATTTGGTCCATCATAAATATTTCATTCAGCCCTAAACAAGGCAGCTACTCAAGTCACAGTGGTGATATATATATGGTGGGATTGTCTGCAGTTCATTCAGAACATACTAACTTTTAAACTACCTGAAAAATATGAATTTGGGGCATTTTGATGATCAAATTTCTTTTAAAAGATGTATCTATGCCTAATTTCTCAAATAGAATATTAGATTGAGCCATATGGAATTGCCAGCATCTGACCATTTTGACATACATAAAGGCAATTTCTTGTAATTCAACCTAATTAATATTTCCTGTGATGCGTGTGAGTATAAAAGTATTCACAAAGAATTTGGAACAGAGCTTATAGTTTTAATGGAAGAAATAATAACTTACTGGAAGTACTTTAATTGAGCTCTTTTGTTTCAATGAAGTTTTATGTATTTGATGTTGAAACTGTACTTCTTAATAGAAAGAGACTGCAAGAGTATAATGACCCAAAGGAAAGCATTATATTTCCACTCTTAAAAACTGTAAGACCAAGGAATTATACGATTCCAAGTTTCAAAATAGGCTGAAATTCTGACTGAAATAAGTTTATTGCATTAAATAAAATGGGTTCATTTATATGAAGTGTTTGCTTGTTTAGTGACTTTTGGAAACTTTGCAAAAATAGTAATATAAATATTTATACTTCTAATAACTACCACCAACAGTATTAAGTGTAAAACAAGGTATGTGCCAATGTCATAAGTATTCGTTTATCATGCAGCATAGTCGTTCAGCAAATACTGTTATTATCCCCCTTTCACCGCTGGAAAAACCACAGCACGGCAAAGTCAAGACACTTGCCAAAATCACACAGCTGTTTAGTGCCCTATCACAGCAAACTTTGGGATGAAACTGGGTGTGTGTATTTAACTCCAGGTATTTCAAAATAGTGTTCTTTTTTCTGTAATGTGTTCAGAGGGTTCTAACTCTTACCACATTTGGAAATTCCCAAGGTTATTTTAACACACGGAAATATTAAGTAGCTTGAAGAAAAACTACTGTAAGATGGTGGAGAAGAAAGGAGGGCCTTGAAAAGAATCTTCTTGTCTACAACCCCATGCACAAAGGAGAATGGAAGAAACAGAGCTCCAGTGCAGAGCTATATTACTTCTTCTTGTGTTCCCAAGGCCATGGAATAGGGTCAGGCCATGGACACAGATGGCAGCATTGAAGATGTCCCTGGTCTTCCAGTCCCACATGTCCTTAATCAAATCCCAGTGCTGACCCTCACCGTCTGGGAGACTCAATGCATCCTGAGCCACTTTGAGGCCCTCACGTAAGTGTAATGCATATTGAGACAATCAGACTCTATTGCGTTATGTGGTATTTGGGTCTTGGTTCAACAGAGAAGAGCAAAGAACATGAACTGATGGGAGAAGAAAGAATCCAGTGGGGCGAGGGACTGATCTGGCCACCCAGCTCCCCAGGAAGGAGCATTGATTGAGGAACTATTCCAGCCGGTCCACACAGCACCAAGGCCCCCGAGGCATCTCCCCACCAGCAGAGGCAAGCATCTTGATTTTTTAATAAGCACTTGTCAGTTCTCTTCTGTCTTTTCGACAGTTTGGCCACAGTCTTAAGCAGAGGCCATGAATTACTGCATTTCCATGGTATGATAACTCTGGCATAATGATCCAGAGGAAATTGGGCTCTGACACATGTCAGCTGGACACGTGGCCCCACATGACATGACGGGATGATAATCATGCTGACCTGATTGCACTTCCGTTGTTTTCCTTCATCCTGACGAGAGTCAGCTCTCTCAGGAAGGCTTCCAGAAGCTGCCCACACGTCAGCAATGGGCCCTGGAAACAGCTGTGCCCGAGGTGGCCAACGTCTGACATCCCTCTATGCTGGCAGGCTGTATCTGTGACCTCCTGCTATTCCATACAACGAACTTCAGGTTGAGGTTTGCCCTTTTCATTCTAATTCTGATATTCTTGTCATTAGTCATGTGTACATATTCACACATGAGGAGAATCCATTCCAAGAGCCAGAATCACTTGCCATTGGCTTCTTTGCTCTCTTCTTTCCTGTTTGGCGTTTCCTCCTTAAATGCTCTTCCGAGCAGGGACTCATACTGCGGCCTGCTTGGCACCACACAGCACCTTCCATCATGAGGGAGGGGGGCCACCCATCCCAAAGGGAGATGGGAACGGTTTTATTCCATCGTCTTTAGGATTGTGGCCTCACCCAAGGACAGGAGCAGGTTGGGATTCAACTCAATCAGAGAAGCACATGAATCCATCCATATACCAGAGGAAAAATGGGCCCAGGAGTCACAACCCCTTCCAGAACAATCTCAGAAAATAGCGTAGAGACCACAAACAGTATCTCACCCAAGCAATGGTGTCCATGAAGCAGAGGGAGGGGAGGACAGACTTCTCTAGAGAATAGGAGTTATGATTTTTTAAATACTCAGGAATTCTTTAATTATTATTGTACCAAATTCAATTTAATTATTCTTTGCATTTTTTCTGATTGCAGTCATTATGCAGTTTTATTTTGTTTCATTTATTTTGCTTTTGAATTTCTTTTGTTTTTTATAATTTTATTTATTATGTATTTCATTTTTATATATTTATCTTATAATTTTATTTTATTTATTTTCTTTCGTTTAAAAATTGTCACCCGTGTTATGCTGTGACACCTTAAAGCACGCATAAGGCCGTATCCTGGCCTGGATTGCAGGCCCCATGAAGACAGCTTATTCTGCTTGATTTGAATCTTGACCCTTAAAATTACATAGGTAAATTGACGTGAATTCTAATTGTAGTAAAGTATAATATTATAGCAGTTTTGCCAAAGTCACAGACAAGGCTGTCAATCACATGCTGATTTCACAGAGGGGCAACGGGATTTCAAAGTTTACTCTCTGGTTCTCGTGATCTGTTTAATGACGTGGAAGATGTGAAGGGCAGTGGGCAATGATGTCCTTGCTTGTTTTTGCATTTAAATTGCATGATGTAAAGCAAATAAAACACTAACAGACCCAGGGCTGCATGTCACCTGCGCCAAATCTGCTCTGAGTTTGGGTATGGGGTATGGGAACCGGTGTGGGACCAGGATGCTCTTTTTTTCTAAGGCCCAGCATTTCCACAGTTGCTCCTAGCTCTGTGGTGCTTACCTGCTTTGTTTTCCATCGCCATTTTATAATAGCATGCCTAAACCCCATCAATATTCAGGTTCGCACTCTAAAATGAAACTATAAATTTCAATTTGGAGAAAATAAGCCCTCATTTGGGTTCATAAGTTTTAAATAACACATTACCATTGGCTACATCAAGTTTGCATTTCTAATGTTATTTTATGCATTTGACAATAGATGTTCCACTCTGCTCGGGAGAGGAGAGCAAGTGCATGTGAAATGGAAGTCTGCATAAAATGTAGGAATTTATTAGAGCTGTCAGTCAGCAGTGACAAGAGAGGTAAATTAGTTCTGAAGATATTTGAGACATTTGTATATACGCTCCATTGTCTGCAGGTTCTGAAGTTTCAGAATCCGATCTCTAAAACCTCTTCAAAATATTGTCTTCACATTTTAAGACTGTGAAAAAAGGCAGAGCCCTGGTTTTAAAATGTGTCCTGAAAATAGTTCAATGTCAGGCTCAAGGCTGAGGAAGAGCTATCAAGGACGGTGCTAGATGCCCAGAGGGGAGCCCACACCAGGATGTCCACTGTGGTTCCAGCAGCATCCATGCCATCCACACCATCCACACCATTCCTTTCAATATAGCCAGCTAAGTTATATCTACACCACTACAAAGGCAGGAGCAATTGCCCCGTGGGTTCCTCTTTGTCTCCTTAGGATTGACTGTGGGATTGCTGCCAACAATTATTTGATCCTTTACTAAACCTTAAAATGCATAAAATAAATACTTTTATTTAATAAAAATAAATCGTCTATCATCTTGAAGCATCTACCACTCAGACCTAAGTCATGGTGAATATTCTGTTCTAATATTTCTCTTCCTCTCAAAACCGTCACCCTAAATAGCAGAAAAGTCATAATATAATATTTAAAGAGCAAATTGGCAGATGTGCATTTGTGTGTTTCATGATGGAGGGATTTTTATGGGAAGAACTTTATGCTTTGTCCCACACGTTTTTCAACATCATGAACATTTGCACTGAAGTCACCATTGTATGACATCACTTGGTAGGTTAAAAATGCTATTATTGCGCAGCTATATCCATGTCATATTTGAAAATGAGGGATCAGTGTGATTCTGAATCAGAGAACAAGCTTCACTTTCCAAATTTCAGAACCATTCTCTTCATAAGCACCAGCCAGAAGCGCTTACTTACCACCCACACTTTCCATCTTGACTTACCAGCAAGTGAAATTTCAGCAAAGTAGAAAGTTATCAGTGACGAGGGTACGTTGACATCAAAACGGTTACATTCTCACCCTTTCTGTGCCCATTGCCTTTGCTATGTGACTTGACTGCCCTCTCATTAAAAGGTGGCATATATTTCCCCTCCTTTGAATCAGGCTGACCTTGTGACCCGTTTTGGACAACAGATAGTGGAAAGAGTGATTTCATGACAGCTCTGAGCCTCAAACAGCTGTGGACTCTCCCCCTCTTTCTTGGAGCCTGTTAGCACTGACATGAGATCAAGCCCAGACCCACCTGCTGGAGATGCGAGAGCACCTCGAGAGAAGCCCATCATCCCAGCCCTTGGAGTCAAAACCATCCTGGACTGGCCAACCATCCACCAACCTATCATTGATCACAGAGGCATGAGTCAGCCCAGCTGTCCCATACATGTTAGAGCAATAATAAATGCTCATTGTTTGAAGCCCCTGAGTTTCGAGATGTTACATCATAGCTAACTGATACATTTCCCCAGTGTCATGATAATTACCAATTATTAAGATCACATAATGTGCTGGATGTGTTTTCATACATCCAGTATTTTAATTAATTCCTATGAAAATCCTTCAAGGAAGATAATACCACCCCCATTTTAGGAATGAAGATACTGAGGTTAAGAAATTTTGTCAATGTTTTCAAATCTGTGTCTGTGTTATTCCAAAGTTTCAGCAATCCAATTTCCTCTTTCTACCATGTAGCTCTACCCCTCTAAGAATTGGCTTACATCTCAATTCTTTAACCAAAACATCATGTGCTGATGTATCCTGCCTCTGTCTGAATGTAAGCCCCTGCTCTGCAGTTCACTCTGTCCACAGCTGGCTCCAGGAGTGGGAGATGGTCTTTAATACTTCCTCTCTTGGCTTCCAGGCAGCTGTCATCTTCCTTCTCCTCCTAATTGGAGCAGGAAGATCCAGACATCAAGCCAGCACTGAGAAGCTTACCTGTCTCACCTACCAACCCTTCAGAGCTCTCTGGGAAACTAGTTGGCTAACGTGATTCAGGTTGTCGTGATGAGCCCTAGCTTTCTCCTGTAGCACGGAATCATTGACCTTTCCATGTCCTGGGTTAGGGACCATCTAGTTCAACTCCATCATTTTGTAGGTGAGGACAGTGGGCGTAGGAGAAAGGAAATCACTGCATGGTCACAGCTAAGTCGCTGCTCTGGGACAGGATCCAATTCTAAAGCTTCCCAGCTATACATTTTTTCCATCATATCAGCAACTTTCCTAAAGAATAATTTGGAGCAGGTATCTCTTTGTACTTTTCTCAAAGAGCATATGGTAGGTCTCTTTCTTTGACATTGGTGCAAGATTATAGACACAGCTGTGATACTAAACACACACACACACACACAGGCACAGACAGAGGACTCAGCCTGGGCAAGAGCATCTCCTCCTTAATTCTTAGCTGAAATTGTTATTTAGATCTGCGTGTGTCCCTACGGCTGTGCTGTCCTTGGAAATTCCAAGATAAAACCTGTTTAAGAAAAAAAAATAAGGTTTCAAAAAAACCAAATATGTCTTAAGAAAGAAAATTAACTCCCCTTCTCAGAAAGCTCTGTGGAAGAGTACTGCACTTCCTTCTTTAAAAATCTGGAAGTTCGAAGAGCCAGGTGAGTCTCCTGTCTTCAGTTTCCATTTTGTATGCTCCGGCCCGTCACACCCAGGAAAAACAGATATGAAGGCTGAAGCCCTTGTTTTATCACTTTTTAAAATAAAAAAGACTTGCAAAGAAAAACATTAATATGAATCGCAAGCATCCGGTATGAAAATAAAGCAGCATTTTCCTTAATTCACGTCTCAACATTATAGTGGGAAAGAATCTTTTCCACTAGCAGAAATTCCGATTATACCCTCCCAAGGGCAGCTCTAATGGTCTGAATCCAGAATTTATCGTCAAGTGAAAGGAACAAATCTGGCTTGCTATGCAGCCATTTGTTGCCAAAGGAATTGACAAAATATTTAGGCATGCAAGGACCCCACATTCACTGAGGAAAAGAATAATTTATTTTAAAATCGTTGAGATGTACCTGTTAGCCTGGAGAGAACGAGGAATATCTACTGGCGGGCAGAGTTCCTTCTAAATAAAATGGCGAAGTGGGCAGATGACTTGAGATTCGCTCCTCTACACCCCCAGACCCGCCCTCTGTGCCCGCCTTTGTCAGGAGACAGCGTCCTCATGCCCACGTTCCACCTCTACCCTCACCTTCCAGCTGGTCTTTATCAAACCTAATACATTGCTCATTTTTGCTAAGATGCCACAATCTTACCCCGGGGATATTTGCATTTCGAGAGCTGTCAGAATGTTAAGCGCAGACATGATATCTAGATGACGGGCCAGCACCGAGCGGTGAAGGTAGGAGAGGTGGGATCCGTGGGCAATCCTGGTGTCTCCAGGCACAGAAGCTTCCTCCGCTGGCCCTGGCAGCCGGCTGCACCTGCCAAAAATGATGCTCAGTTTTGTTTTATAGCTTTTGCCATGAACGTTGAGTGGATTTCTCAAATCAGAATCTTGACATAAATTCTTTTTGCCATTAAGTTGCCTGATTTTCAGTTTCTCTCCTCTTTGCTCCAATGTCATTGAATTCTAAATTATCCTAAAGGTGGAAAGAGCACACAAGGAGGATTTACTCCAACCCCCTCTCTTGACAAATGAGGACATAAAGTGGCCAAAAAGTCGGGCGATGCCCGTCAACACACAGCAGCATGGAGACCCAGGCCTCCCTGCGCAATGCAGTCCCCTCTCACTGGCTTGGGCTCCAGTGGCCTCCAGTGGCCTCCAGTGGCCTCTGGCTGTCCAGGCACAATGCCAAGAATAGTCTGATCGCTGCAGACCTCATCAGTGCCTTTGTTCTGCAACAACAGAGACATCACATTGCTGCGTTGCTCAGAAGGAGGCAAATGAAAAGCTTGGAAATTTTGACCCAAACATATGAAAAACATGTAAAATACATTCGTGTTTAATAAAGGATGAGCGTGTCAATGGGAGGGGCACTGGATGTTTAAACTCTGTATTAAGGATCCACTTTGTCCTGACAGCTTTACACCGGTGGTCTTACACAGGAAGAGCCCGCAGCTCAGGGAGGAGAATGTGTGCACAGGGAGAAAGCCCAGCCCTGGCTCACACCCTGCCCAGGTGTCTTATGAAGACACAGCTGAAGATTTAACAAGAACACAAGTTTCATGCAGATGTATATGAAAATACCGAGAGTTTCTGTGATTCATAACCTCATTTCTTTCAAAGATGGGATGGCATCTGCAAAAACAGAGACACGCAAAATAAAATCTTTAACTGGAAATTCAAAAATGACCTTAAAACACAGAAAAAGAGAGAAAATTGTTATTAAAAATATCTGTTGTAATTTAGTTACAGTGCATTTAATTCTACATTTTCTGGCAAAGAAGGAAGTATGGTATCCTACCACTTCCTGCTGTCTGAAAGAAGGGAGCATGCCTGTTCATCGGGGGAGATTCTTTTAAAAATTTGATTTTGAAAGAAAATTGTACCTGGATTTCTGAGATTAAGGCCCGAAGCCATATAATGGTCCATGTCCTCACCCCTGGATTTTCAGAAGATTCAGCTCTTCTTTCCCTCTATGGGCGCCTGACTCAGGCACAGGGATGGGTCCTCCCTTCTCTCTCTAAGAGCCCGTTTGGAAGTGGTCCTGCCCCACGGGTTTTCAAAGACCTCTCTGACAGGTTGCATATGTACATATGTGGAGGAACATTCTGGCAGCAACACGTCCTTGCATGACCCGTCTTACACTTCTCTTTGCTCCCTGTGAGGGAGGATATTGTGTGTCAACTTGACCAGGCCATGGGGTGCCCAGACATTTGGTCAAGTGTTATTTTGGGTGTGTCTATGAGGTGTTTCTGGGTGAGATTAACATTTGAATGGGTAGATGAGTGGAACCGATCACCCTCCCAAATGTGGGTGGGCCCCATCCAATCAGTTGAAGGCCTGAATAGAACAAAAAAGCTGACCTTCCCTTCAGTAAGAGGGAGCACCACCTGCTTGACAGCTTGTGAACTGGGACACTGGACTTCTGCCTTCAGACGGGAACTACAGCAGTGTCTCTCCTGGGTCTCCAGCTAGCTGACTCACCCAGCAGATCGAGGGACTTGCCTGCCTCCATAATGAGCCAACTCCTTTCCACAAATCTCTTTCTATACATATATGTATTTCCTCTTGATTCTGTTCCTCTGGAGAATCTGAAGACACTCCCGGCCAAGGTCTCCTGGAAGGTGCAGAGAGGAGCCTCAGCTCAGTGTCCACCCATCTCTTTCCCTCCTCGAGGCCCGATCAGAAGTGGAGGCTTATCTACAAAGGAAAAAGGGCCAATACCGGACAAAATTAAAAAGTCCAGGGAGCCTCCGTAGGGGCCTTCCTCTCCTTTCCTGCCTTGAGGGTCTGCCTCCGTCTCTTCATCTTTCCTTGCTTTCTGGTGCCAACCCTCCATGTTTTAAATAAAGCCTCCACTTTCACTGCAACGTGTGTGTTTATTCTTTCTATGAACACTCTTAGTCTTGGTCATAGACATCATGGTGCTCCAGTCAACTGTCAGTAGGACTCTGCTACAAAGAGCACTGCAAGTTTAAATTCTGGCCCTTCATGCAACATTTTGCAAAAAGAACTCCTTCTCCATCACAGTGTCAGGAACACCCTGGGCCAGACCCTGGGGCCCTTCCTCTCCTTCAGGGACCCCGGTACATCAGGGCTGCTGAGGTGCCTCTAGGCAGGGGCAGAAATGAAGAGAATCCATGAAAAATAGGTCAATTGGATTGTCCTGAGGCAAAGGCACCCTTTATGCTCTCCGGCTCTGACTATGTGGTTCATATGTCTGAATCGGACCTGACACATCTTTCAACCTGTTGTGACTTGGTCGTGATTCTACAGAAAAGGTCAGTGCACTGGGAGAAATTTCTGAAAGAGTGGCACCAGGCCAGGCCTTATCCAACGAGGCAGCCGTGGACCAAAGGCAGCCATCACTGGGCTGCTGGTGTCCTTGTTCCACACCCTGTAGTTGTCACCCTCTTCCTTTGAACTCCCTCCCACTCAGCATTTTGTCTCAGCTTTAAGCAGGTGTTTTACTGTGGTCATGAATGCAGCGCTGTGCCGACATCTTTCAAGTGGGCAGGTTGTGCAAATGAATGTTGCCTACAAACTTTCCCTGGGTGATGAGCCGACTGAGCAGCCCGCTCCCAGCCACGCTAATCTGGCTCAGGGACTTGCAGGCACATGAAAGCCTTCTTTGTGAACTTGCGCTTGTTAATTGATATGTTCTGCCCACTGCAGACGTCCTCTGTTGTTGATGCAGCAGTGTGATTATGCAAAGAGATGAATCCATAGAGGTTGGATAAGGGAGCAGAAAACCAAGGAGAAGAGGTGCTTGCATAAAGTATAACGACCACGGGCGTGCCGTCATGGCTTCCTCTGTCTGGAAGTTTGGAGAGGGGAGTAATGATCACCTGAGAACCGAAAACAGAGTGGAGGGTGATGTTTTAACAATTTGACCAGCCTGACGATAACTTCTGCGTGTATAATATCAATGTGTAATTCACAGATTATTAAATTCTGGCTGGTGACATTTGTATTTTGAATCACCAATTCTCTTCCCTAGAAATTTGACTTGAAATTAATGTTAATCACATAAGTGAGTACTTGGATTTTTTTTCTTAGACATTTTGTCACATGGGAACTGGATAAATTTCTGAACAGAGGAAGTTCCACGTTTGGGTCCAGGAGTTGTGCTCCTTTGTTTTCACAGGTTTGTTCCATTTAGTTACTAAGCTAACATCTATCTCAAGAAAAATAATAGGATATTCATTTTCCAGTTCCCTGGCTCTATTTCTCTATGAGATGGATAGAGTGCTTATGTCAACACAGAGATGGGTGGTTTATAGCTCAAACTGTGTTAGCAGTGATTGATTGAAGGGAGAAACAAAGACAGGAATGGCCAGGTCCCGTGGCGAAGTGAGGAGGTGTCAGGATGACTTCCCTCATGGGCCCCGTCCGAGGATCCTTGCCTGGGGATGTTGGTACCTGTGTAAGCCACTTGAGAACAGTGAACTACTGCAAGGAGAGCCCTCCTTACGTCCCCAGGTTTGCTTATTTACACTCAATTCAAAACAAACACAGCAACCCAGAGTTGCAAACACAAGACATGGAATGGACCTTAAAATGATTAAGTAATTTTATTTTAAAAAATAATTTTTTTTCTAGTATTCAATTGTTTTTCTTTTTAAGTGACATTATTCACATATCTGAGACTGGGTTTATATCTCGCTACCAGAAAAGTTTAGTCTAAGATATAAGAGTTCGAATTCCCAGTCTCATCCTGGGCCACTTACCTCTAGGGAAACTAAAGTTTTCATAATCCGAGAGAACTAAGACTTGCTCGCTTGAACTTTGCATGATTTCATGTACATTTTCTTGTTTAACGTCATGTTTTTCTATCTGTCTTATTGAGATAGTACAGAATCTTATCTGTTCTAACGTCAGCAAGATAAAGAATTATTATATGAGGCCATGTAAGTATTTAAGTATCAAACATATTTAAAAACTTTTAAAATATTTTTGAACCTTATTAAAAAAAATCTGGTAACATAAGGAAACAAATTATCCTTGGCAACCATTTTCCATGACTGATATCATATCCATAGTAACACCCCTTCCACATGATTGGTGAGACTTCTCTTGGAATGTCACATAACTGGATGACCTCATCATACATGCCATATGGTTTTCCAATTCCTATTCAAGTGTATCCTTGTTCTAGACATCTGGTTTAAAATGAAGAGCACATTCAAAAGTGTTCAGGATAGTGGGCCACGAACTCAATCACGTAACTAAAACATTAGGAAAAAATATGTGGTGCCACAGACTAAATGATCGTGTCCCCTCAAAGCTCATAGGCTGAAATCTTAACCCCCAAGGGGATGGTATCAGGAGGTGGGACCTTTGGGAGATGCCTAGGTCATGAGGGTAGATTCGCCATGAGCGGGAATAGTGCCCTATAGAAGAGACCCCAGAGAGCTCCCTCACCATTTCCCCCTTGTGAGGACAGGAAGAGAGCCGCCACCAGACACCAAATTTGCCAGAACCTTGATCTTGGACTTCCCAGCCTCCAGATCCTAGAGATATACATTTCTCTTGTCTATAAACCACCCAGTCTATTGTATTCTATTATTGCAGCCTGAACCAACAAGACATGTAGAAAATAGTCAAGGTAAGTTTTCTGCCCACGCTTCCCATCCATATCTTGGTGAAGTTCATTACCTTGGTGGACCTGTGTACTATAATTTGGTTTCCAGGGAGAAGTGGTTGTCCACTTACACATGAATCTCTGGTTTGGAGGGTTGGTGTAACCCCTAAGAAGAGAAGCCTAGTCCTGGGGTCCCAGACAAGGGTCTTGCAGCCTTATGTGGCCCAGTCCACCACGACCAGGGCCCCCAACATCATGGTACAAGTTGTTTGACAGTCCTCATCTCAGGCCACCAGCCCTGCCAGTCCAAGGATCTCTAAACTCATCGTAGACCAGCTCTTCTTGGTTAGTGTCTCAGGGAGGAAATGGTACCAGGGAGAAGAAACTGCTTTAGCCTCCTGAGAAATTATACAATTATTCTGCAGGCTGTCGAATGGACGTTCTTAGTACTAGAGGTAACTGAGCTGAGCTATCCTTTTGCTTCATTCATCCCCATAACTGCATGATTTGTACATGAACTTGACCTTTGATAGAGCAGAGAAAACATTGTCTTTCTCATGTGCTCTAGCTTCCGATCATAGCTCGTAAATCACTACTTGGTGTTTCCTCTCACCCCTACCAGAGCTGTCCTGCCTGAGCTCCTCCTCCTCAGCCAGCCAGGGCACCTTTGAAAGCTGCAAGTCTGATCTTACCATTCTCTACATGCTTCATCCTGGAGAATAAAACACAATGAGGGTAGTGGAGTGAAGGCTGTTACCATAAAGATCAAAACTCTAATCTGATGGACAAGGTCCCTGTTGAATCCAGCCAAGGCTAGTTTTCAACCACTTCTCAGTGGGTCCTCCCTTCCCTTCTCTGGGCCCCACCCACCTTGAGCTTATCCCAGACTCTCTAATGAGCCGCTCTCCTCCTCTCAGGCCTTGCTCATGATCTCAGATTCAAACAGAGTGAAATGAAGTGTAAAACAAGAAGGTCCTAGACCACCTTGGAGTCTAAGAAGATTCAACTCCATCCTCTTGTCTGACGCTCAACAAATCATCTCCAGAAAGCAGAGAAGATATTTCTATGTCCACGTCTTTTGTTCATAATGTCTTGCAAAGAAGATGAGAAAATGTGCAGTTATGGCGAGAGAGAGGATTTCAGGTCTAAGAGTTTTCAAGGCAAAGCAATTCCAGATAATGTTCAGGCTGAATGAAGGAAACATGTGCCAGGCATCCACTCATGACTGGGTGTGTAGACATCTGCTGACCGTAGGCCCATGCTGGTGCTGTGAGGATGGGAGAGATGGAGAGACACTCTTCCTTCTGTTGAGTCTTTCCTTGAAAGGCCAGGAAAAAAGTTTCATGAAGCAAACCAGGTAGCAAAGCAAATTCTTAGTTCTGGGGTCCACCTAATCTCCAAGCCCAGAAAGACTGATATGAAGGGAGCAGTGGGAAGGCGATGTGATGAGTCAGGCGGGCTCCTTTATAAGAAGGGATGCTCAAGATGTCTCACAGGAGGCCCTGGGGGAAGAAGGGAAGAGAAATGACTGGGATTTTCTGGGATACAAAGGCAAAACAGGAGCGTCAGATCAGCACTAAGGGAGCTGGACAGAGGGAGGAGTGTAAGTGGGTACAAATGATGCTGGGGGTGGGTCTTGACCTTGGACGTATGGCCAACCCAAGTGTTGACGCTGGTTGGCTTAAAAAACATTAACTTTAAATTCACTCTTCATTTTATATATAAACCATGAACCGATGTAAAAATGTACCTTCTATCTAAACTTAGCAAATAATCCACTTTGTTATCAAAGTCATAAAAATAGACTCAAGCAAATACAGACTCCTAGACTTCAACAGTGAGGCTGCCATCACCCAAGACTCTCCTGCACACGTAGGACCAGACACAGCCATGGGTGGTTATGGAACACACGCTCGAGCAAGTAGCAGGGGAAATAACACTTAAACTCAGGAAACACAGTTTGGCCTTGCTCCCTCTCTTCATCTTGTACAGTGGTCAGTTGTTTAATTAGTGGTCCACTTGCCTTCACATCACAGGGGCAAAAATAATTGCTTCATTGTAGAAGAACCTGTTACAACAGGCACATGGGAAAGTGCCAGAGACAGATCATCCGGGGGCTTCTTGATAGACTGTTTTGTAAATAAATCATACTTTTTAATTGCTCTGTCAGAAGGATCCTTCTTTGAGCAAAAGGTGACTGGGGCTGAATGTGGGAGCACCACAGGACATCTGTTTGGTCTGGCAAAGGACTCCCTGCACTTGTACTCAATATCCAGAGCGACCTCTCAGATTCCATGTACATAGTAACAATTAAAAGCACACAATGGCGCGACCATGTTAGTAGTGACAGAGGCAGGTTGGCTGCTTCCCATCACAGCCTCCCGGGCGAGTGGAACAAAGAGCCAGGGCCCATCTGCCTGGTGCTCTGAATGCCGCCTGTTCCAAAGGCTGCACCTCCAGCCAGCACCCTGGGAAGCCCCGCGCAGACAAAACTCGGAGGTCCCGAGGAGCCGCCTTGACATTAGTATGATAATGAATTCTGGATGCCTCTGACAGACTCAACAAAGGGAGGGGTCTGCGGTAGTAACTCAGCAGGTCGAGGACACGGAGTTGTGGTTAGTTGATGTGGACTGATGGGACACCCCGGCAGAACCAGCCAGGCAACTGAGCATCTCCAGGTGGATCCTGGTGCTCAAACTTTTTCTGCTAGGAATGCTCAAGAAGTAAGGAGTCCTGTGGCTCCTTGTAGACCCTAGAGAATACTACCTGAACATACCCACTTCTTTTCAGCTTCCTTGCTCCACTGGTTCTCTCCTGTGAGTCAAATGACTTCACTAAAGACAGTTTGATTTTCCCAACCACACACCTCTCATTTCTGTCCAGGAGGAAGGAAACAAAAAAGCATCTGCTGTGAGCTCTTGAGCTAACGTCCAGTAAAGCCAGCATCCTAAATGTATAAGATTTTCCTTCTTGGCTAATTCACTACAAACTGTGTTTTTGATTACAATCGAATCTATTGTTGACTGCCCCAACTAAAAGGCCTGAAGCTCTCCAACCCACTGGAATGAAGCTCTAAACGTGGAAAATGAGGGACCCACTCCACAGTCGGGCTTCCATAAGTGAACAGGCCAGTGACATGTCCCAGAATCATCTGACATGATTTGCTTTTCTCTCACAATCTCCTAAATTGTAGAATTGAAGAAAGCCTTAGAAAAATTACAGAGGTTGAAATGTGGGCCATGTCAATAACAAAGAACAATACCAACAGAGACAAAATACGCCTCTGACGCAAGTGGAGGGAAAGGAGTTGAACCCTGTGTGACGTCAAGTCCCCAAACGCAGTGGCACCAGTCCGCGGCAGTTAACAACTATTATATAAACATAATGGAATGCGCCCGGTGTTCTGACTGATGGAAAAAACCCGGTCATTAGCCACTGGGGGATGCCCGATGCCCACACGGCTCTCCAGCTGCGATCCAAGTGTGTTTCCATAAAAACTCAGCACTCTTAACAAGGAGTTTGATGGAGTGTTAACAATCTTCAGCTTCAGGTCGAGCTGTTAACCAACAAAGTCGTCATTAACTGCTGGTAATGACCGCGTTTCTTGGGATTATTGCTTAATTATGAACTTGAGAGCCAGAGTCCTGCCTCCGGACTCAGGGAAATATTTTTCCATCACAATGGTTTCAGCAAAACTTCCATCTCTCCGTGGTGCATCTCTGCTGTCCAAAAGGACAGGAGATGTGGAAGGACAGCAGAAAGCAATGGAGTTTCAAAAGCCATTGTTCGCACAGCTGGGGGTGGGTTTCCAGGCTCCGGTGGTCCAGGGGTCTCTGCAGACAGTTAGCAAACAAGGTGAGCTGCTGGTAACTAAGGATTTCTTAGGGATGATCGGTTTATTGTAAACAAAAAGGAGCTCTCCAGTGGGGCAATTCCGCATCCCCACTGACTGAAATGACTGAGGACTCTGGAAACAGTCCCCCACACAGACAACGCGTCCCCGTGTCTGGGTGATGACCACACGCGGCTGGTTTCAGAGGATCCCGAGTCTTCACAGACTCACAGAGCATCACAGTGTAGGGGAAGTGGGGGCCGACTTTCAGGTTCACGTCACCACAAACTGAGAGGCACGGATCCACAAGGACAGTCACGTCTGGGACCACTCCTGAACCCACAGCAGTGATTTTTCTCCCAAAATCCTTGTGTTGGGTTGCACTTTCTATTTTAAATTGAATCGAGTGTCCATAGAAAAAGCGTACTTGTTCCCTTTTCTCAGTATCGGCCCTTTTCATTTACTCTAATCACGGGACTGCTGCTTCCCTTTGGAGCAGTATTTTTGAACATCTTTGAAGTTTAGGACATTTTCATTTAATATTTGCAGCAATCATGTATCTGGACAAAATAAAAGCTGTTTTTACTTTATTTTCACTAGTTGAAACTGGGGGAGGGGTTTACACACGTGTGTGGATGCTATCATCTAATTCAAAACAATTCTCTACTCTTCCTAACCTTTTATTTTACAATGCACCTAACAGGCTTATCCCATGGTGGTTACTCATGAAAACACTGCTGAATGATGTGGATTTATTTCTGTACGTGCCTATGTCCTAATAGTTGAAATTTTGAATGCGGGTTTCTCTCTGGCCACTGTGAGCACATGGCCTCCAGGCTCCTCTCCTGGAGACATGCTCGTGCCAGGGAGAAGTGATATTTGTCACAGAAGAAACAGAGAGAAAAAAATCCTGCTAATAGATCACTATCAGTGTTCCCAAAGAGGTTCTAGCAGCCAAAGTCAGCTCTTGAGAAAGGGTGGCCCAAGTCAGGAACCCTCTCCCCTCCCCGTTTGACCCCAGGCCTAGACACAGCCTCAGGATGGGGTCCTAGAGGGGCAGGGAGTAGGTGATGGGGCTCCTTCCCTAGGCAGAGACTGCGGGAAGGAAGGAGGAGGTGTGGACTCGAAGGGGAGGGGCCTCCCAAGTTCCTCTCTCAGGACTTCAGCCCAGAGTGGAACCTGTAAACCTTAAGTGAATGGGACCCCGAATGCAGAAGGGAACATCGAACTCCTCCCCCTACTCCTGGGACTCTGGGAGGGGCCTGCCCCAAGCCACCCCACTCACCTGGCACCGCCACCTCTAAGGCACTGGAGGAGGCCCCCAGCTGATGTGTTCTGAGCCTCTCTGGGCTCTGCAGGGTATAGACAGGGACCAGAGTGACTAAGCTCGCTGGGGAGCTGGGGAGGTGTTGCTGGTGCAGGGGAAGGAGACGCCAGAAGAAGAGGGCAGACTGCTGTCCCTGCCCCGGCCCCGTGGTCGTGGCAGCCCTTGGAGGGTCCTTCACAGGGGCATGGCCAAAGGGGAAGAGCCCTAGGCCCTGCCCACATGGGAGAGAGGGAGACCCGGTCAGGTGTTACACCATACCAGACTTGAAATGCAGAGGTGAGCAGGTGCTGGCAGACCAGAGCCAAGCTGGGACCAGAGGGCAGAGGTCTTCATGCTGCAGGACCCCGACTTTCCCCTGTTGTCCTGGGGACAATCTTCAAGTCAGCCCTGTCTGACGGAAAGAGGCAGGTGGGCAGGCTCCCCAGGGCCCCAGCATCACAGCAAAGGGATTGTTGACATCATGAAACCGTCCTGAACTTAAAACACTATCAGCTGTTTAGTTGATTCTGGCTCCGGGTAATTGGCAGGTGGGGCGAGGGAGAGAAGAAGAGCAAAATAAAGTCATTATTTTTTTTTGGCATCTTCGATTGAATTGTGCGCCTCTGATCTCTGATACATGTGGTATGCGTGTCTTTGTCTATAAACCTCTCCCCCACTGCATTCCAAATCTGTACCCATTGCTCTCATTCTGGGATATGAAAGACATAACTGACATTTTTTTTCTGTCCGTACCCCTCGTTTGTAAGAAGCTACTAACATAAATTTAGGGGAAACTATTTTGCAGACACATTTCTCTGTGCCAGAATTAAATGAAAGCAATATTAAAAATGCCTTTGAACATGTTCCACAAATTTGGAAGAATATTTGTAAACTGTGCTCAGGAACACACACTCTTTGACCTCCCCATGAAGAGCATGCTGGATTCATTGGACAAAGATGGAGCGTCAGGCACCCAGCACCTCCGCGTGGGCTGAGCCAGCCACCACCGTGCACACCACCACCCCACTGCCCGCACAGGTCCCCACGGAGGCTGAGGCCCAGCTTCACGGAAAGGACTCCACCCGAACGGGGTTTCAGACGCTTAGCGTTAGCAACATGTGCTGTGTGCTCAGATTCTTATCCTTAATGAAATCAAAGGATATTGGAGTTGAGTAAATATGCTATAAATTCCCTGAAGGTAAAATTAATCCCCCCTTCTCTCTCTTGCTTCCTGAGAGAGGTAACACCGAGCTGGGCATATTTTCACACTAATGCAACAGGCGCTTGCAGAATATAGTCATTCAGACAAGCACGCAGACAAGTTTCTTTATTTCAGGACAAGAAAAGCTATGTTCTGGAAACAATGACATGTTTTATATCAAGCTTCTCACAGCAGACAAGCATGCTAAAGCATGCAGGACATGAGGCAATGATACGTCTCCAATTCCATCACACAAACACACATAAACACAAACACACGTACACACATAAACACACATACACACACAAACACACATACACATATGCATGCACACATATACTTTAAAGCATTCACAAATTGTGTAAAAAGCATATTTATACGGGAATCTCATTTACATTAGTTAAGTCTGGAACTATGAGTTGGTTCTAAATTTGCTTAAATTCTAAATTTGGGTCACATTCTAAATTTGGGTTCGTTCTAAGTTTTGCTTATGTTCTTACTTTCTCATCACATTTTGTCCATCTCATTTTCTTGGCCATCTGCAGCCACAAGGAGGAGGCGCTGCTGGCCTCTTGTTGTCACAAAGGTGGCTTGTGGCCCTAACCTTAGTGTGCATCTCAGCCTGTTTGGTCATCCAGCCCCTGGGTTGGAGAGCTGGAGGCTCTGGCAGAGTCATGGGAAGCCCACCGCTCAGCCTTGAGCACCTGTAGACATCACTGCAATCAACAAAGCACCTGGCTTCAGTTTAGGGTCACGATAACGTATATAAACTGAATACTAAAACATTTGCATGCAAGCCATGTCATGCTTCTTCTACATGTCATAATCATGTCATAGAATGGTCTGCAATTTTGAAAGGCCAATTTTTCTTTAAAAGTAAAACATTTCACACTTACAGAATGCAAGAGAACTTGTTAAAAAGAGAATTATTAGTCTTTCCCTTCTCCTTGATCTATTCCACATTTCCTAATACTCAGAAGAATACTGTTAATACTCCACGTGGTTTTCTCACATATAGCAAGAGGAAGTGCTGTGGTTTTGTGACTGATATCGGCATGTTGATTATTAACTGACTAATTTTGTGATCTCTAGAATTGTATAACATTATGCTTCATAATACTACAAGCCAGAACTGGATTTTAGTTCTTTGACATTTAATTAATAAAACTCTAAACTGGTACGTATGTTGAAGTCATGTAGTCAGAAAATTTTCAGGAAATATTAATGGTTTAATGAATAAACATCCCAGCAAAATTAGCTATCTTGGGTATTTGAAAATTCTATGTTTTCATCCTTACTTAAAAAATTCATATTCTATAAATGCTAAATAAACCATCAGGAAGAAAAGGTACATATCGATAAAAGGGATTTCGATATCTGTTGAAGCATTTCTTGATCTTACATCACATTTTGCTGTGGATCTAAAATGTGGTTTAGAAGCAAACTCGTAAAATATTATTTCATTATGTATAATGTCCACAAAATAACACAATAATTGCCTCAAAATACCAAATTCAAAACTTGACTAAGGTGATCATATGGAATGCAAGAGTTAAAGACTCAAATTACAAAACTGGTCATTTGATGTAGTCTATCTCCTAGATCTAAAGGAATCTAGATCTTATCAAACCAAGAGAAATAAAATGATAAATGAATAACACCGTTGTCCTCTCACGCACGCCTCCCACCGACATAGAAATTTCCCAGTATCTGCAGTAATTATCCAGTCTTCCCTGGAGTCTTCAATGAGCACCCCCAGCAGCCTGGCTCCAGTGTTCATGTGACTGACAATCCACTGGAATCCAGGTTCTTTGGGCCAGAAACTCAGTTGGTTGCCTTCGTTGCTGTGCCCCTGGTGCCTAAAACAGTTCCGCCTCACATGCAGGAGCCACTCAAGAAATAGTTATTAAAAGAACCCACAGAACAGCAAGTAGGACCAAGAAAGCGGTGGAAAGAAAGGCACTTCTGCTCGCTGCTTAGTGCTGATGGCGTTCTTTGTACAGATCATTGAAAGACACTGGGCAACCCGTATCCCACACTCTTTGTGGAGATCAAAGAAATTTGGGGCTAGAAGATGTAAATCAACTAGATATTGGAACAGAAAATTGAAGTCTAGATAGACAGCCTGGAAAAGGGTTATTTTCGATCTGTGGATGGTTTCTCCCCTCTGGGCATCCTAAGACACTGAAAGAAATTAGGAAGCACAACCTTGATATGTTGCAAAAGATCTTGAACAATTATAGGGCAGCAAAAAGCAGGGGAAATGTCAGAAGAGCAGTTGCCGTCATGATTCTACATGAGAGGAAGGCGAATTTGGAGACTGCAGTGCAGAGAGCTGGACATCACAGCTGGGTCAGAGGTGGACAGGGACGGCCGAACGTGGAGAAAAGGAGCACTATCCCTGCATTCAACCCAGGCTCATCAAGGACATGAGTCAGGTAAACTTCATCTTCTTTGGGGACAAGGTTACTGGATTTCTAGATGAACAACATAAGATAGACATAACTGAGTGCAGATGTCAGCAAAGCAATTGCAAACAGGTTCTTTCCTTCTGGACACGAGGGAGAAACATCGATGGTATGCTATGAAATTTAGAGTCTTACTAGTTTAAAGACAGTTCCCTAAGAACACAGTTTATTGGCTTGAGGTCAGCCAGAATTTGCTGTCACTTGGATGTGGGCACTGAGGGACAGTCAATCAATTTTTTTGCATGGTATAAAGCTTGAAGTAATAATAACTTCACTGAATGATAGAACTAACATCCAAAATGTCTTTCCAGCTTAGACAATGACTGAGTATAATACAGTGGCACTTGCCAGGAGTAGGTGAAGCCCAGACCAACCCAGAGGTTCACAGATGGCTCTGCTCAGGGCAGTCCGTGACTCTGAAGGTCCCACCCTGGGGTCATTGCTTTAAGAAATTTTGAGTGGCTCCAGGCGGCATTAACAGAATAACTGCTCAAACAAGGACCACACTGGTTAGATCATAGCGGGGACATTGTGCTTGGTCTCAAGCTCTGAATTTAAAAGGGGCAAAGACAAATTATGTCGAGAGAAAAAAGAATTGGGCAAAGAACTCAGACAGGTCAGAAGAAATAAATTAGGCCCATTTAGCTTAAGAGAAGAAAAGATTTGTTGAAGCTCTGAGAAAAAACAAAAAACGACCCCCAATATTGGAAAGTGTTTTGTGTCAAAAATAGATTAGCTTAATTATATGCAGCTCCAGGAGTTTGAATTGGAAGCAATGAATGGAAGTTATAGGGAAGGATTTTGACCTAAGTAGGGAGAAAAATTTTCAGAAAAGTGACTAAAGGTAAATTGACAACTTTAGAAGACAACAGGTTTTGTGATATCGAAATCTTTGAGAAGCAGCTAAGGATGCCTTATTGGAATATTATTGAAAAACATTTGATCATTGGATCAGTCCTCCATCTAGATCTGCCCTTTCCAACATGATAGAACATGTGGCCCCTGAACACGTGAAATGCAGCTGGTCCAAACAGAGAGCTGCCTGAACCGTAACATATCAACCACATTTCAAAGACAGCATACACAAAAAGAAAGCAAAATCTCTCACAGTATGTTTTTATAATGGTTACATGTTTAATTGATAATATGTTATCTATTTTGGATTACATAGAGTCTATTAAAATGATTTCTCCTTTTACTTTTTTTAATGGGACAACTAAAGTATTTAAAAATGCATATGTGAGTGGAGTGTGCAGTCCAATCAGCAAAGACAGCCAGGACCTTGCCCTGTGCCCTGAGTCCTGCAGGCCTGGCGACACCTCCCCGAGCCAGGGCGCCCACACGTATGTTCTGCATCCAGACATCCGGAGCACAAGTGGGCCGTTATTGCCCGCTCTCCGGAGACCAGCAACCGCGTTAGTTTGACTCACTAAATCGAGACTTGACACGCAGCAGCATCTCTGCTTGGGCCTTAGCAGTTTTACGTCATAATCTTGCCATCATGCCCCTCCCCACATGCCCTGTACCCATTGCGTTATTGAAAACTTCTCAACACATGTCATCTGAAGATGAATGTGGCCGGCCCGTTGGTATCTTGGCTGGAATCTGAATGCTGCTCAACTGGACTAAAAATGTCAGAGAAAGGAGAATCAGCTCAACAAACGCCGAGGTGCCAGAAATGGTTGTTTTCCCGGCCCCCCTGGACAGATCTTTGGTGCGCACGATGCTTTCTCCTGGAAGATGCAGGTTTCCTCGTGGGTGTTGGCATGGCAGGGCTAGGGCAGGGAAGCAGGTGGGAGGGGAAATCCAGCTCAGAGGGCGTTTGACTGTAAAGCAGCCATCAACACTGACAACATTGTCACCCTAATGCTCAGTTACTCTCTCGGGGAGCGCTGGTTCTTTGCTGCTGTGGGCGGGCACTGCGCTGTGCTGGAAGGGAAGCAGGTCAGCCGACAGCCTTTGCCCTCCTGGCTGTCACTGCAGCTGGAAAGCCAGGTGAGAAAACCATAATTCCACGTGATAAGTGATCTGCAAATAGGAAGAGTGAAAAATCCAGCCCAAAATGTCCTGATAAGGACTCCCAGAGGTTTCTTCCATGTGGCCCTTGAAGGAGGAGCCAACAGCATGTGCAAAGGCACAGAGTTGTGTCTAGGCACAGAAAAGCTGTTAGTATAATGACTGGAGCAAGAATGGAGTCGGGAAGGGGAGGGTCAGGCTGGAGAGAATAGTGGTGACGAGGTGAACTGGGACCCCATCCTGTGACTGCAGGGGCCCATGAGCTCTTCTAAAGCTCCTCTCTGTGTTTTAGATAAAGAATCTAGTCCAACCTGAGAAAGAGGCACAGATGAGGTGGTTCCCTCCACTTCAGTTAACGGTTTATCACAATGAGACAACTAACAAAGGTACTCCGGACTGGGAAGGGAGGAAGAGCATGGGACCGTCCAGGAGGAAACTCCTAAGGGAAAGGAAAGAACCGCGGCACTTAGAACGATGGGACGGAGAAAGAGGGTGATGAAGGAATACTGCAAGCGTCCAGCTGGGTCAGTGGCCTAGAAAGGCAGGTGAGGGACAGGCTCGGGCGAGACGAGGGCAGGCTCAGTTCTGTCTACGGTAAGTGTCAGGGATGGGGTACATACAAGGCAAGGGGAAAGGAGTGGACATCTAGAAGCAGGTCCTAATGAGGCCCTAAGTGACATCTGCTGACATCAGAGTAGGAGAGAGCTCAGACCCAGTGAAGAAAGGGCACAGAACCCTGTGCAAAAGGAGGACCTGAGAGACCAGGGGCATCGGCAGGCAGCCCGCAAGCAGAGCATGGGGCAGTGTTCCAGACACCAGCGGGGCTGGGCGATGGGGAGTACAGATCACCTCCTAAAGAAGGCCGGCAGCAGAGAGAGGAGAGCACAGGGGGTGAAGAGAGATAAAGATGAGCAGTCAGGAAAATGGTTGCCCATCTACAATGGGCTACGCTTAAGCAACACTGGAAATTGAGAAGGCAGCTCCAATGCAGAAAGAAAAATGGAAGACATCAAGGAAGGAATAATCAGAGCTTATGAAATTAAATGATAATTGTGTCGCTTGCTCCACCTGGTTTTGTTCAAGAGGGAACCTCGAACTATTTAAAATTTTTATTTTTCCTCTAGGATTCCCTCAACGTTGAAAAATTTAGTGATCGGGGTTGAAAAGTTCTCGCTTAACAAGGCGTGACCCAAATCCTGTTCGTCTTTAGGAACTTCTCACAAGCTGTTGACAGGAGAGTGCCCGTCAATAGAGCTAAGTGATGAGAGAAACTAGTACCTTACTGTGGCCTAAGGCATGGAGTTTGGAATTAAAAAGCTGTAGAATTCACACCTGTCTCTACTTCTTTTTTTCCCCAGCTTTATTGAGATATAGTTGACATATAACTTTGTGTAAGGTTAAGCTATACACATGTTGAGCTGATGACACTTACATGCTGCAAAACGATTCCCACCGTAGCGTTAGCTAACACCCGTCACATCACATAATTACATAATTACCTTTTTTTTGTGGTGAGAACTTTTAAGATCTACTCTCTTAGCAAGTTTCAAGTATATAATACAGTATTATTAACTATAATCACCATGCTGTGCATCCGATCCCCAGAATGCATTCATCTTATAACTGAAAGTTCGAACCCTTTGACCAACATCTTCCTATTTCCCCCACCACCTAGCCCCTGGCCATCACCTTTCTAGTCTCCACTTCTCATATGTGGCTTTGGATAAAGCCTTAGCCTCTCCGTGCCTCAGTTTCTTCATCTGTAAAATGGCGTTGTTGGGAGAAGTATTTAGTCAATTTATGCGTCTGAAGGATTATTGTGTGGATTTAACAGTAAATTTATGCATACGACCGAAGCATTATCTGACCCCAAAGTGCTAACTTCTGCTGCTGCTGTTAAAGCTATGCCTCCAGTAAGTCTGGGTTTCTGCTACTGGGGCCCATTTGTCTACTCTCTGCTTACTTGATCAATGGTTTCCTTTAACATTTGCTTCTTCCCCTAAAAAAGCCTGAATATCTGTCGTTAATTGTCAGATGTTATTGTGGCATATATTGCCACCAAGTGTTATAACAGAAATTTGTTGTTCATTAGCTTACAGATGTCTTACTCTCTGTGTAGAAATTCTTCACTGTAAGAAGAGAAAGTTCCAGGGCACTCTAAATTAAAGAAGAAGCATTTAGTTGGTGAATATGCACAACACCAACTTCACCTTACAAAGCCACCCCAGGTACCTTAGAACTGCCGGAGTCACAGGTAATGAACCAGCTGACCCAGAGCCGAGGGCCGTGTGACGGCAGCTGTCGGAACCACTGTCCATTGCACATTACTCAGAGGGTGAGGAAAAGCATCACCGAAGTGGTAGAACAGGTCAGTGAGAAAATAGGGTTTGATTCACAAAATTTTACACATACTCAATCTTTCAGGAGGACCTAAATTGAGTTCTATTTGGGTTATTTGATTTTTTTTTTATCTTGATGATTTTACTTTGGCCCAAATCTTAAAGATTTTTATAGTGAAGCAGTGGTGGGCTCAAGAGAACTGGGAACCTGGAGAGCCTGTGTGTAGAGAAGTGCTTGCTCTCAAGGACACATCGGCTGGAAAAGGTATGTCCAACACCGTGACATCTTCCTCTGTGCACTGACGAGAGTGAGACCCCGTTATTCTGGGTCGGGCTTTGATCCACTTTAGGGTCAGACGAGATGTCCAGCTGTCATTTTACAAATGAAAGCACTGAGGTCTGAATAAGCCGGCTATGCCTCCCAGGGTTAAATTCTGCTCAAGTCCCGGTTTTTAGGCGGCATTTCAGCAGAATATTACTTTCCCTCATTTAGAGTATGTGCCTTCTGCCATACCCAGTATTCATCCCCTTAACGCATTTGCAGCCCTCCATGAGGTCTTAGGGAAGGCCATCCCAGCCTCAGAGGGACGGACGCTGTGGGAGAGTTTCCTGCTTCCTCCTCTCAGAGGAGGAGGAAGCTCCAGGCAACTCCTCACTCTCATGCTTTCTCCTGCTCTGGTCCCAGTGAGTGCCATGGTCTGCATGCTTGCTTCAACTCCAAAATTAAACATTTCCAAATTGAAATGGCCTCTGCAATCCCCTACTTTTCTATGGCACTCCTCCAATTATCCCTTTCCTTCTCTTGTGATTATTTGGGTAGCCCCTTCCCAATCTGTCTCTTTACCAGGCTGTTTACTTATCGTTGTGAAAGCTTTCCACTTACTGGCCATTCACGTCTTTCCATCGTATCCAACTGCACTGACCTCTTCTGCCCCTTCCTGGTTAGAATCCCTGGGACGGATTTCAGTGGCAGAGCCATCCGCCATTCTTGCCTATTCACTCGTCTTGGATTTTCTACCACTTTATTACACTTTAACTCTTTGATGAGCCTTTCATATTAATCATGAAACGGGAGTGACTGGTCCAATAGCAATTGCTTTTTTCTTTCTTTCTTTCTTTTTTGGTTGATTTCTCCTTAATTACATCTATAATAGTCTGGGATCCAGTAAGGATGTTTTGTTTGTTTGTTTTTTATAGAAATTGCTGAAATCCATTTTAAATATCTCAAGAAAGGTTTGTCTTTCTTCAATTTACATAGTTTTTAGCCTAATCAATGAGTGAGTAATTAAAAAGCTGCATGGACAATGCCTTGACTGTGTGTTCTATTCAAACCATCCTCTCTCATCAGCCAAAATATTTATGACAATATTCCCCCTCCACTCAATTTCACGTCCTGCTAATCAATGGTTATCTCATCTTAGGGAAGATCGTTCTTCCTTGCTGAAGCCCCGCATGTGTTAAACTCTCGCTTGTACAATTAATTTTAACCCAGATCTTCAGCTACTTTTGGACATAGGTTAACAATTGATAATGTTGTTCTAGACACATCCACAAATCTCTTCATATGGTGATTATTTTACTCTCATTTAAATATGCCAATGTGTATATAAGTTAATTACAGTGTTAATACACCCACACAATGTTTAATGCCTCAAATACATTTTGTGTGCAGAGAACATTAATGCATTGACCAGAAGTGGAAGCATTTTATATTAGTTTGGGGAGAGAAGATTTAAATATGCTCATCCCACATATTCATGCTTTGAACAAAGCTTGAGTCTGTGGACCTGGCCCTGGGCTAAGTGGTGAAGGCATCATAATTCACACAGTCCCACGTCGCTTGGAAAAGTTAACACTTGATGATACAATTATTATAAGAAGTTTAAAAGTGTTGGTAGGGAAGACGAACAGAGGGCTCCAGGAACCCAAGGAAGGAAAGAAGGAAGGACTAATGAATGATTGTGCACGTGTGACAGAGACCTGCATGAAAGACCATGTTTGTCCATAGAAAATACCCAGAGAAGTTCAAGACAAGAAGTGTTGAGGACCAAAGCCTGGCCAGCAATAACTGCTTTGCAGGAAGACCTGCGTTCTTTGGTCACCAAGTGCCCCCCCCCCCCCAAAGCCCATGGGCTTTAGATATGAAACTTGACTTGAGTACAATTTCTTCAGCTCAGGTAATTTTGAAATGCAGATGTGTCACAGGCATTAGTGATGTACCTTAAAGAAATTCGTGAGTGGCCTTTGCCAGGTGTCACGAGTCCCCTTGATATGCCCCAAGCTCCATCCATCCTTGGGGACCTAGGTGGCCCAGTCCTGCCCCCAAACCATTCCCAGGAAGCACAAGGACTAGAAGCTTATTGGCCTCAAGAAGGAGGACCATGTGGCTGACTTTGTGGGGCACCCAAGACAAGAGAGGAGGCACCCAGCATTTGCTGCTGCTGTTGGATGACGACAGAAGTGGGTCCAGCTGGGACCCTGCCAGCCCTCCATCCTCTGTGGTCAACAGGGGCAGGCCATGCTGGGAGTAGTGGAGAAGTGTAACTCCATGTTCCTCTCTTTCACTAGATGACTATCACAGCTCTTTTGGCTTTTTCTAAGATCATGTTACCCTAAACCCTGCCTCCCTGGGACAGGTCTCCTCCTGGAGACCAGGGACAGGCCCTCCCTGCTCTACAGTCTTCTCAGAATCCAGGACCCACTCTTTCTGTCGTTGATCTCCTGCATCCCCCACTGCATCCCTTCAGAAACTCTGGGTGAGGCTCAAATCCAGCACTGCTCTGGAGTGAGCTGTGTGCTTTCCAATCCCTCTGCTTTTCCTCACACTTTTCTCTGCTGTAAGAATGCTCTTGTTTTGTCTCTTCTTTTCCCTGAGACTCAGACTTTCTTTTTTGAGAAAGATTAGCCCTGAGGTAACATCTTCTGCCAATCCTCCTGTTTTTGCTGAGGAAGATTGGCCCTGAGCTAACACCCATGCCCATCTTCCTCTACTTTATATGTGGGATGCCTGTCATGGCATGGCTTGACAAGTGGTGCATAGATCTGAGCCTGGGATCCGTACTGGCAAACCCCGGGCCACCAAAGCAGAGTATACAAACTTCACAGCAATGCCACTGGACTGGCTCCCAGACATTTAAATACATAGACACAGAGATGATGGCTGTCACTTCCACCACGACTGGTTGGGAAATCGTCCTCCTCAGAAGAAATGATGGCCTTTCCTGTAGTCTCCCATGAACAGGTGGGAGGAGTTTCAGCAGGTCAGGCCAGGACAGCCCACTGCATCCCTGGGGGAGGGAGAAAGCTGGTGAGACTGGAGCACAGGGTAGCTGAGGCAGGTCCAGTGACCCAAGACCAACAGAACCCAGTGATGAGGTGCTTCGTGTGCTCTACAGGGTGGTGGATTTCATCTTCTAACTCTAGGGAGTGGCCAATAAATGGTTTCAGCCTGGGACACGATGAACATAGAAGTCTGTCTGCAGAAAGCGGGACCGTGGCGAGAATGGGAGGCCAGTGAGGGCAGGAGGGATGGTAGGCTGGGAGGCCATGGTTCAAACATAGTTGAAGGAAGGCCCGATCCCAGTCTGGGTGGTAGGGTGAGGTGCACTGAGAAGGCGTTTCCGTAGGTGGACTTAGAACGGAGGACAGGACGAGTGGCCTCCAGGCGTGTTCCAGACAATGCCCTGAGCCTGTTACACACAAAACCTGTGTGACCTTTGCCACCACACTCCTCTGGCTTCATGAGGAGAGATCCCCCTTATCCCATCTCGACGCCTTGCCCACCCTCTCTGCTCCCTATGTAAGAGGAGTGAGTTAGCGGGTGGGTGAATCTGTGGAACGACTTCACAAAGCTCATTCTATAAAAGAGAGTAATCTCATCGAATTCCCATTGTAACACTGTGAGTTAGAGCTCTTGTTGTTGCCATATTACAGAAGAAATTGAGGTTTAGAGAATTAAAAATCTTGCTCGAGATCACAGAGTGACTAGGCAGAGAAGCTGGGTCTCCATAACATGTGTAAAACTTTTTCAGGGAAAGGACATTGGAAAAGAGTTGACTTAGAGAGAACAACATGGAATCAAGGAAGGGCCTGCCTCTTGCCTCTAAATGGTACTTATCAATTGATGGCACTTGAAGTTGGCCATATTTAAAGGGGCAGCTGACCAAATGGACCAAACTTTGTTGTCCTTGAGGTCGTCTAAACACACTTTTAAAAAAATGTAGTCAGGCACAAGAGGGGCCAGGAAGTCACATGGAGACCATCCTCAGGAGGGTAAGTCATTCAGAGGTCACCTTTGAAGAAGGGTCTTCCAGATGTGTGTGGGGGTCCTTGGGGGCATCAAGGGTGGAGTCCCACTGGGAGGGCTGGTGAGTCATCCCAAGTGCACTGTGATGCAAATATTATGTTGTGAACACTTCAGAGAGAACACTCTCTCTCCCTCCAGAAAAGACTGTGAAAGGTCTTACAGATGCCCCGTGGAGCTACATCTGTAAAGCCTTGTCCCTCATCCCTGCTCAGTATTAGTTTCTAACCTTCATGGGGGATAGAATGATCCTACCTTTCGATAGAGATTCAGAGAGTGGTTTCGTTCTCCAAGTCCCAAGAGACATGAAATAACTTAGCCACACAGAAACTTGCCAGTATTGTAAAGCCAGAAGGCATGCACGTGCTTCCCAAGTGAAGAGCTCTCCTCAGGTTTGGAAGTCTGGTCTGATTCCAATGTCACTTCCTCGATGGGAGGTTTCTTAACTCCCTCCCCCTACTTAAAATAATGTGTTCTTCTGTTTTCACAGCACTTTATCCTTCTCTGCACGTCGCCTTTTCCATGTGCCTTCCTTTTCCCTGCATCTTGAGGACAGGCACTTTCATAATCCTCCCATTTGCAGACATAGTAGGAGTTTGACAGACGCTTGCTTAGTTGAAAGCCTGAGTCTTCAGAGGAGATGGAAGATGCTGGGGAAAGAAATAAACTGGATTCATAGCAGTTGAAATATTTAAAAAAAGAGACTTGAGAGCTCAAATAATCAGCCTTTTGTGAATTTAATAATTACTTGAGGTTTTTTTTCTTTTTTCCTCCTATACGTCTTCTCAAAATTAAGAGTTGCTGCAAGCAATTAATAAACAAATCATTTCTTAGTCCCCGACTATGGCTATTCAAATGCCTGAAACTTTAACAGAGGCTCTGGTGGTTTTCCTTCTGACCAACAGTTGTACCTTCTTAAGGACACTTGGAGGTTGTTTCTAGCCAATGGCTCGATTGTAACTCCCAGGATCTTGTGAGAGAAGTCACATGAGGGATCTACCCAATCTAGGAAGCCACTAGGAAGCTTCGACATCTGGCCATAGTCACATGCTGGGTTAATCCAATTATATGGAAATGGTAGTTTTTAAAGAAAACAAAATCCATGCTGAGTTTTGGCAGAACACTTATCGCAGTAGATGAGAGGCTGTTTTTGAGAAATCACTGGCTCTGATCGTGTAAGTAATTGAGTTTAAATAAACTGGTGTTTTGGAGGTGAACAGTTCAGTTGGCACAAGTCACTATTTTACACGGGTTCTTGGTGTAATTGGGAAGGCTACAGCCTCTCTGAGAACGCTTAAGCTAGCCCTTGGGACTCTGATACTCCAGCTGTTGGTTGATTGTGCTCATTAAGTCATCTTTTCTGTTATGACTCCCCTCCAAACTCATAAATGCTATTATCTTGAGGCCCTGTTCTGACTTATTTTTATTTGGTGTAGCTACGTAGAGACAGTACCATAAGCATGGACAGCTTACCTAGGGCAGGAGGGGTATTACTGTCATCAAGTGAAATTACGTCCTGTAAATTTGCAAGTGGTGATCCTAACCAAATGAGAATGCCCGTCGAATTAAAGCCTCTGGGAGGTGGCGAAAAGCACCCTACTGCCCTCCAGCTCTCTCTTGTTCTACTCATCATCATCCTTATTGCATGTTTTCATAGGAAAAGTGTTCTTACTAACTTTTATAGAAAGATTGAATCAACAACTAGATGTTTTTAAAAACACACACTTGATTTTAGAAAAGTTTTAATTTTGCAGAAAAGTTGCAAAGACAGTATAGTCAGTTTCCATATGTCGGCACCTACATTCCTCTATCTTCAACATCTTACCTTAGGATGCTACGTTTACCACGATTAAAGAATCAACATTGATATGTTGCTATTAACTAAAGTCCATCTTTTATACAGATAACCTTAGTTTTTCCCTAATATTCTTTTTCTGTGCCTCTATCCCATCCAGGGTATCATATTATATTTAGCCATCACATCTCCTTAGGCTCCTCTTGGTTGTAACAGTTTCTCAGATTTTCCTTGTTTTTAATGGCCTTGAGAGTTTTGAGGAGGACAGGTCAGGTAGTCTGTAGAATCCCCCTCTACTAGAATTTGTCTGACACTGTTCTCATAATTAGGCTGGGGTCATGAGTTACCGAGAAAAGCACAGAGGTGAAGGGCCTTTCTCAACACCTTATTTCAAGGGTCCATGCTCTCACTGTGACTTATTGATGTTGACCTGGATCCCCTGGCTGAGGTAGCTTTTGTCAGTTTTCTCCACCATGAGGTTACGTGTTCCTTTCGTTTCTTCTGTCCTCTTTGGAAGGAAGTTGCTCTGCAGAGCCTGCGCTTAAAGAGAAGGGAGCCACGCTCCAGTTCCCCGAGGGCGGTGTATCTACATAAATTATCTGCAATAATTCTGCATTGTATATCTGTCTGTTTCTCCTATTTACTTATTTACTCAATCAATTCTTTACATCAGTATGGGATGATGAATATTCGTTTTATGCTTTGAGATATAATTCACTACTTTATTTTGTGTTGCTGAAAACAAAATGGCTTCATCCATCCTGAGTTCTTTTACTTACCTCCTTAGCTCCTTTTAACACACCCTATAGAGTGTGTGTGCATGTGTGTGCATCCACGTGCATACTTGTGCATGCATTCAAGTGTACATGGGTGTGTGTACATGTTAAGCACTTCCTTACTTTCTATCACTCCAAGATGCTCAGGGCTCATCCTGAAAATTTCCTACCATAGTCCTAAAATAAATCAGTCATTTCTCCAAAAAGCTCTTGTTCCTTTTATTGCAGAATGGTAAAAAAAAACAAGATTTGGGGGGCTGGCCCCGTGACCGAGTGGTTAAGTTCGCGTGCTCCGCTGCAGGCGACCCAGTGTTTCGTTGGTTCAAATCCTGGGTGGGGACATGGCACTGCTCATCAAACCACACTGAGGCAGCGTCCCACATGCCACAACTAGAAGGACACACAACGAAGAATATACAGTTATGTACTGGGGGGCTTTGGGGAGAAAAAGGAAAAAAACCCCACAAGATTTGGGTGCTAGGTGTGCTTTTGGCTACTGGGGAGACATTGCTCCTGGGCCCTCTCGGCTGGCAGAGCAATGAAATATATGTGTGTGTACTACCACGGATATGCACATATCTACAGACATCTCAATATGTAACCTTCTGTATAGTGAAGTGAACGTGAATTCACACTGAGGTCCCACTCTAATCCACTACTACATAGCTTCTTCACCCCTTTCCTACCTGAAGCCTTCCAGCAGTAGGACACCTGGGTCCCAGAACTTGCCACCGGCTTACTTGGTTGCTCATTTCCAGTGTACATGTATAACAGCTTCAGAATTGCTAACCTTTCCCCACGTGGGAAACGTTACCAACTGGAATTCACTGCTTAGGCACAGGTTTGTTTTTAATTAATCTTACAACATCCGCATATTTCCAGCGTTCCCTAGGTCGACACCTTTGCCCCACCCACTTTGGTGAGGTTGCTTCATACATTCACAACACAGTTAGACTTTTCCGTCACATTCTTGTTTCCATACTGGGATGGCCTCACCTCCTCAATGATTATTTTAAATTTGCGTGCATTGAAGTTTCCTCTTTGTGCTGTAAAGTTCCGTAGGTTTTGACAAACGCATAACATTGTGTCCACCATCACAGTATCATACAGAATCTCTATGATATTCGTAAAAGATCCCCTGTGCTTCCCCCGTTTAACTCTCCTGCCTCTGGAACCCCTGGCTACCATGGCTTTACTTACTATCTGATCTCTGTAATTTGCTTTTTTTCAGAATGTCATTTAAATGAAATCACAGAGTATGTACCATTTTCAGACTTCTGTTTCACTAACTATAGGAATTTAAGAATCGTTCTTGTCTATGCATGGGTTGGGAACATTTTTCTTCCTTCTTGCTGAATGGTATTCCATTGTTTAGATAAGCCAAAATTCACTTATTCATTTAATTATTAAACACCTTAATTATTTCCCGTTTGGGGAAATTAAGGTAAAAGCTGATGTAAATGTTCTCATTCGGGCATTTGTGTGAATGTAAGTTTTCAGATGAATTGGTTGAATACATAGAAGTGTGATTGCTGATTGTATGGTAAGAATATGTTTAACTTTCTCAGAAACTACAAGACTGCCTTCCAAAGTGGCTGTAACATTTTTCATTCCCACTGGTAACGAATGAAAGTTCCTGTTGCCCCACGTCCTCACAAGTAATCCGCGCTGTCACTGTTTTGGGATTTTCACTACTCTGATATGAGTGCAATGGGACCTTGTTTTAATTTTCAATTCCCTAGTGACGCATGATGTTAAGCAACTCCACACATGCTTCTTTTCCCTACGTATGTCTTCTCTGGTGAGGTTTCTCTTCATATATAATGCCTATTATTTTTTTTTAAAGATTGGCACCTGAGCTAACATCTGTTGACAATCTTCTTCTTCTTTTTTTCCTTCTTCTTCTCCCCAAAGCTCCCCAGTACGTAGTTGTATATTCTAGTTGTAGGTCCTTCTGTTTGTGCTATGTGGGACGCTGCTGCAGCATGGCTTGATGAATGGTGCTAGGTCCACGTCCAGGATCCGAACCTGCGAAACCCTGGGCCGCCGTAGTGGAGTGTGCGAACTTAACCACTCAGCCATGAGGCCAGCCTCTATAATGCCCATTTTTAATTGTGTTTTTTTAAATCTCGAGCATAAGAGTTCCATACATATTTTAGATACGAGTCCTGCATTACATGTACGTCTGGCAAATGCATTCACCCAGTCTGTAGCTTCCCTTTTCATTCTTGTAACGGTGACTCTTCAGAATAAAATCTTTAATTTTAATAAATTCTAACATCATTTTTTTCTTTCATAGATGTTGGTTTTGTTTGTGTCTAAAAACCCATCACCAAGCTCCAAGTCACATAGATTTTCTCATTTATCTTCTTCTGGAAATACTATAGTTTTACATTTTATACTTAAATTTCTCGTTCATTTTAAGTTAATTTTTTTGAAAGGTGTAAAGTCTATGTCTAGGTACATTTTTTTTTTTTTGCATATAGACATCCAATTGTTCCAGCATCGTTTATAGACAGGGTTTTCCTTTCGCCATTGAAGTGCTTTTGTGCTTGTATCAAAAATCAGTTGAATGTACTTGCCTGGGCCCATTGCAGGGCTCTCCCTCGTGTTCAATTGATTTGTTGTCTATTCTCTCACTAACATGAAGCTGTCTTGATCACTGTTGCTTTATGACAAGCCTTGAGATCAGATGGTGTGAGTCATGTGAGCCCCCAAAGTTTTATGTTTCCTCAGTATTGTCTTGGCTATTTAAAGTTTATTGCATTTCCATATAAACTTTAGAATGAGTTTGCTGACATCCACAAACTAGCTTGCTGAGTTTTTTATTGAGATTGCTACAGATCAAGCTGGAAAAATTCGATATCTTAACAGAATTGAATTTCCCTATCCATGAACACAAAATCACTCTCTTTTTATTTAGATCTTCTTTCCTTTCTTTCATCAGTATTTTATAGTTTTTCACATATGTATTTTGATAGCTTTAGACCGAAGTATTTCTCTTTTTCATTTGGTGCTATTGTAAAGAGTATTACTTTTTAATTTAAAATTCCAATTGTTCACTGACGCCATATAGGAAAACAATGTTCTAATGTATATTATTGATTGAATATCTTTAATAGATATTTATAGGCACATATTATAGCTCTTGTATCTGTAAGTATGGAACTGTGTGCTATTCTAGCCCTCTAACTCCTTTTGTGAGTTTGGGTAGTTTCTTTCTTTCAAAGAGTTGATCTACGTCTTCTAAGAATCAAACTCGCAGGCATAAAGTTGTTCTTAGTATTTCTTTATTATCCTTTTAATCTTCTTGGTATTAATAGCGATGACCCTCTTACATTTCTGATAACGGTAATGTGCGTCTTCTCTGTTTTTTTCTTGGTTACACTAGCTAGAGGTTTGTAAGTTTTATTGATCGCTTCAAGGAATCTTTAGATTTTGTTGATTTTCTCTATTATTTTCTTGTTTTCATTTTTGCTGATTTCTGCTTTAATTTTCATTTCTTTTCTTCTACTTATTTTAGACTTAAAATGTCTTGTTTCTTTACATTTCTAAGGTGAGGGCTTAGTTAATTTTATGTCATTCTTGTTTTCTAGTATATATAGTCCTCTCAAATTCTTTCTAAGCACTGCTTTTGAAACATTCCACAGAATTTGATAATGTCTAGCTTTGTATTTATTTAGACCAAAAGACATTTTTAGTTTCTTTTAAGACTTCTTATCTGACCTATAAGTTATTTTGATATGTATTGCTTAGTTTCCAAATAATTAGAGCTTTCCAAGCATTTTTCTGTTATTTATTTCTAGTTTGACTCCATGTGATCTGAAAACATAGTTTGCATGATTTGTAGTATTTCAAATTTGTTAATGTGTGCTTCTGACACACAATGTGGTTTATCATCATGAATGGCCCATGCTCACTTGAGCACAATGTGTACTTTGCTTGTTGGATGGAGCCTTTCATCAAAGTCAATTAGGACGAGGATTGATAATGCTGTTTAGATGACACGTATCCTTGCAATTTTCTGTCTGCTTATCTATCTATTTCTGAGAGACAGGTGTTACAAATCCTCAAGTAAGTGTGCTCATATCTATTTCTCCTTTTAGTGCTATCAGCCTCTGCTTCACGTGTTTTGATATTGTGCTGCACGTAGATGTAGGACCACTGTGCTTTCTTGGAGAACTGACCCCTTTATCACCATGCGATACACCTCTTTGTCCTTGATAAATTCCCTTGTTCTGAAGTCTTTGTCTGAAATTAATGGAGCTTCTCCAACTTTCTTTTAATTAATGCTTGCTGGGTATACTTTTCTGCATTTCTTTATGTTTAACTTTTCTGTGTCTTTATATTTAAAGATTGTTTCTTTTAGACAAAAAATAGGGGTTTTTTTTAATGTATTTGTTAAATCCATTCTGGCAATCTCTGTCTTTAATTCATCTATTTAGACCATTCACATTTAAAGTGATAATTGATATAGTTAGATTGGCTTTTACCAAATTCATAAGTATTTTCATCTGTTGCATTTTTTCTTTGCTTCTTATTTTCATCTTTTTTCTGGTCTCTATGATTTTAATTGAGCATTACGTGACTCCATTTTATTTCCTCTCTTTGCAAGGCTTAGCAATTTATCTCTCACTACTTCTTTATGAAACTTTTTAGTGGTTGGCCTACAGTTTCCCATACACATTTTTAAGCAATCTAAGTCCATCTTTAAATGGGAATCAAATGACATCTTGTCAAATTTTAAGAAGTCAAGTTATACGCATATATATGAATAAACATATAGGAATGATTCTGCATATATTCTTACATGGAGGCATGTATGTTTATAAGAAAATGACTTTAAATGTAGGGGTATATTCTCCAGACGTACACAGAAACACATTCACAGTCACCTCAATGATCCAACAAAGGAGGAATGAACAGAAAAAGATTATGAATTGTTCTTTATGCATCTCTAGATTGCTCCACTTTTCCATGTATTGCAAAGATATCTTTTATTTAAATTTGTTTAACTCTAATAGAAAGAAATTTAGCCTGTTTTATTATTCAAATTTTTTAAAAAGTACATTTTGAAAATATTTTTACATATTTTTTCTCTTTTCCTTGTAAAATAGAAACTTTACCAAAGCAAGACTTATGTTGAAGACTTCCTTATAGTTGTGTTTCTAATCCGTATCATAACGAGACCACCTGGTAACTGCTTGTTAGATGTGTGGTTGGATGAGTGAATTAGTTAATAAATATTGAAGGGAAGTATGGGGAAACTGTGCTGATACACACTTGGTACATTTTTTTCCTGTAGATTGACTCTTGGTTTTTAAGAACCAATGTCTTATAGCGTATATATTTTTCAATAAAATGTTTTCTGCTGATGATAATATAAGAAAATTTTATAATGACATCCCCAAATCCCAATAAGTATTCTCAACAAAACAGTATGCCAGAAAACTATTGAGCTGCTTTCCCAATACAATTAGGCACTCAGCAAAATCACGTTTGGTCCACTTGGAGAAAAACTGATGTCTTGGGAGACGATGTGCATTGTTAGATGTGCCTGGTGTCGAGGCATCACAGTGCCGTCCTCAGAGCAAGGCGTTCTCTGCCCTGGTAGGTCTTTCCTGACTCCTTCCCCACTCTGCCTTTTGCAGCGCGTTCTTACTTTTCCCTAGTACTTGTTTGAAAAATGGTGATACAATTGTTGAGAAAGGAGCGAGCTGAGGGAGAAAATTTATTACAATAAGAAAAAGAGATACGGATGCAAAGGAGTAACTGTTGTTAACAACCATATGAATTGGACAGCGGGAAACAGTGTGCTAAGCATTTTACATCCAAATACAAGAATTGAATTGTGCTTCTGTCCTGTTTGATAACACTATTTGTAGGTTTGGGATTGATGCATTGTGCACTGTAATTGTTCCTCTGTCCAATATTTGGAAAGAGGCTCCCTGTTAGCATTTAGCTGAACGTCTCATTGTTAGGAGTGGATTATTGATATGAAGGGTGTAGAGGAGAAGGGTCTTGTATATAGTCTCCTTAAAAAATAGTCTGGAAAGTGAGAATGCATTCAGGGCCGTGGTTAGCCCACAATGTTCCGCTCTGTGAACTGTGAAGAGTCAGGGCTTGGCAAGTGGACTGGAGGTGGGGTTGACCCTTCTCCCTCAGATGGTGGACCCCACAGAGAGCTCTGCACTGAGGTAGGCAGTGGCCTGGAGGAGGGGTGGAGCCAGGGTGTGTTAGACTCCACACTAGACGGTTTTCAGACTGATCGCTTAGTTTTGACGCCATGAACCAATGAGGTTATCCATTATCCAAATGTTACAGACCTGGAGAATAAAGATGGGCAGGTCCAGTAACCCACTCAAATTTACACACCCAGTTAATGGCAGAACCAGGACCCAAATTCAGGTCTGTGTGACTCAGAACAGCTCTCCAGAAGAGCATTGGGAGGCATCGTGCAAAGACCAGCAAGTGTTCATTTGACTGAATTTTATTGACCAGTTAAATAGGGTTTTAAATTCTATATGTAGAGAGAGAATGAGCAAATTCCACAGACAAAGGTCAATATTCTCTATGCCTCTGGGGAATAGGACACAAGAAATGAAGGACTCAGTGATTCTCAAAGTAAAATGGCTAAGGAATGACTGGTGAGCAGCTGTGGACAGGAAGGCTGGCCCTTATGGAAGTTTAATCTAAAGTGAATCTGTAAAGAGCAGATAGCCTCCAGTTGAGGGAAAGAGAAGGAAAAAGTGATCTCCCTGTGTAATCTGCTAGAGATAAGACTGTTGCAGAAGTATAGAAGGCATGTGCGCATTTTCTCATTCAGCCTGCCAATAGGCAGAAAGCAAGCTCTAGTGATGTAATACGATTTCATTTTTCCAGACCAATGCTTCCACAGCAAAGAGAAGAAGGCTAAGGTGAGTGACGTGGGCTTCAACTTGAACTTCACGGAAAAAGACCTGTTGATGGTAGTTCAGTGCATATAAGTGAGGTCAACAATGCAAAGTGACTATGAAAAAGTTAACACAGCCTTGGGCCTGTTGCTGGAAGAACTATTTCCTGATCTAGTGAGGTCACAGGGCATGAAGGTTCACTTGCTCGGGTCCCATTAATGTCTTAAATGTCCCAGGATGGTGCAGGAGCAGGCATGGAGGGGCCACCTGCTTGGGGTATATAAGACACCGACTGGGCATGGGTCCTGAGACTCCCTGAAGGCCAAGGCCAGCTGCCCTCAGGGAACAGATGCAGTCTACTGGAAGGAAGAAGACATAGACATTTTTCTGAGTCTCTCTAGAAGTCAAGGGCGGCACTGTGGAGGTTTGGGGTATCCCAGTGAGTGAAGACGCTGAGAACAGACACAGACACCAGTCGTGGCCTGGTGCCGTCCATTCCAGGCAGACACGGGAAGTCACCCCTCTCCAGATGGCTCACCCTTCGCAGTGGTGGGCAATTCAGAGAAAATGACATTTGCCATCTGCGTGAGCCAAAGTCACGAGTCCTGAGCATGCCAGCTGTGTAGACGCTGCCTGCCCTTGGAATCCCTGTTTCTGGAAGCATACGAGCAGAGGGCACAGAATCAGTCAATGGTCAGAAACGCTGAGTTTTGTGTCCGCATACCAGCACCTCCAGCAGTGCTGGGCAACCAGTCAGCACTTCATGCACATTCACCGAGTCACTGCCTTCTGGGGAGCTGTGAAATCACTGAAGACCACCCGACTGAGAAGGAGCAGGCATTGTATACTCAGAGCGTGCGATGGCAAGGATGTCGGCCACCATCGCTGCGCTTGGCAGAGACCCAAAGGCAGACGAGGAGGGGGAGAAAGTCACAGTGGAGAAAGGGGGACTCAGGCGGGCCCTGATGGAGGCTGTGGGCCTGGGGAAGCTGGAGGCAGCTAACTGGAAGTGAGCGGTTAGAGGAGTGTGTGTGGCTTTCTCTGGTTGGTCCTGAGTTGGAAACAGGGGCAAAAATAAGGGAAGCTGCAGTCAGGGAGGGAGTTCTGAACATTCTGGGCTGATTGTCTTCCTGGTCATTTCTGCAGAGGTCGGGCGTCCGCTGTCGTTATGCTCTGCCCATCATTCCTTTGTATGTTTAGTGTCTCAGGGCCTCCCCATGGTAGGATGGTGCTCTTTGCTCTCTCAGACTGGAGGGAGGGAGGGAGGGAGGGAGGGAGGGAGGGAGGATCAGTGAAGCTGCTGTGCAGGGAGTGTGGCCTTCGGTGGCTGGAGGAGACTGGCTGGCTGTGGGACTGCAGGTGACCATGGCCGGAGAGAGGCCCTCATCACGAGAGTAAAAGGACATGAACTTATTTCCAGGACTTAAGCCACTGTCACAGTTCAACCAGGACGGAAATTTATCTTAATGAGAGAAAGATGGTTGCTTATTTTATGATGAAAGTGACATTTCTGTTCCATTGAACGCAGGGACAAGGAGAGCTCCACCCCCTCACTGAAGGTGGAGTTTCAGAAAGAGGGAATTGTCCGTGTTCAAGCCTCCAGATGTAGAAAAGCCCTTTGTCAGGGGAAATCTCCGTCTGTCTATTAATTGTTCTGTTGCTAATAAGCTGGAGAGCCACACGGTGTAACCTACACGGCCTGTAATGTCTCTGTGAACTATTTAATCTCCAAAGAAAAGAGAGAGACTACAGTCACTTCCCCATAAATCACACTGCAATGTGATGGCTGTCCTTTCATGTTAATAAAACCCCATAACCATGACACAGACGTCTCCAAACCATTACATCTCGGCAGCATGTAACCAATCAAAACAGAAGTGGATTGAAAAATAAGAGAAGAAGCCTTTTCATCCTTGTGTTTGACCTGCTGAGTCTAATAAAAACAGCCTCTTTAATACCTGCAGCCCTTTCGTAGCCGCCCCATTCCCCAGTTGTGTCTGTGCAGAGAAAGGAAGTGGCAGGAAAAACAACGTTCAGCCCAGGTGACCTGAGCTCCAGGCCTGCTGTGGCCAGGCACTTGGCCACCTCTGGCCTGCAGGGCCCTCAGAGAAGATGGCCAGGCCAGTGGCTTCATTTCCCTCATGCATGACTAAGGCAGCGCTCACAGTGCCCAAAGGCCAGAGGGCTCATGAGGTCCAGGCCTCGCTGAGGGAGGTCTCCGCTCCCTTCTGGGGTCACAGAGACCCACATGAGGGTCAATGAGAGAACCCAAAGTCCATCCCCACGTGGACTCACTCCCGCTCTGTTCCCCACGTAGGGGACCGCAGCCCAGGTCAACTGCTCCTGCCAGCTGGCACTGGGGCTCTCAATGGATCCTGCATTTCCATGGCTTCCAGCCCCCTGGAGCTCACGGCCACCCCACCAGCACGTCGCAGGGCCTAGCTCATTAAACAGCAGTTCACTGAGGGTAGTTTCATTGCAGAAGGATTTTGAGAGATGTGTGGAGACAGAGAGATGCGAGGCTGCTGGTGGAAAAAAACCTTTGTCAGAAGAACTTGATCTGGCTTCTGTTGTGTGAAGTGTTTGCAAAATCCCTCCCACATCTAACCCGGCCCAGGGCCTTCCTGACAGGTCTCTTACTCAACAAGTTGGCTTCTCGTTTTTGGGCTTCAAAACAAGGGAGAGTTCTGGTCTCGAGGAGGCGCTCGGTGCGGTTTGCTGACCCACCGATATAAGGTTGCTGCCTGCACTGTGGCCCCCAGGGTTAGTCTTTCTCTTTAAAGCAGCTTTATTGAGGGGCAATTGATATAGAGAGAACTACACATTTTTCACGTGCACAATTGGATGAGTTTGGACTCACACCCAGGACACCATCTTCACAATCAAGGGCGTAGACAAAGCCAGCACTTCCCAGGGTTCCCTTGTGTGCCTTTGTTTGTTTGGTTTTTTGTTTGAGGGGTTTTGTTGTAGTAAGAACAGGTAACATGATTTCTACCCTCTTGCAAATTTTGATGCACTCTTCAAAGACAAAATTGATGACAGCTCTGAAAGTGTGAGAGGCTCTCCAGGAGTCCTGGAGACCTCCACTGTCCCTGACAGAGATGATGTGGACTCCCCCCAAACGAAAGTTCCACCAAGACTCAGAACCTCACCGGAAACTGTCGAGTACATGCCAGCATCACAGACACACCTAAACTAGCGCATTCTGATATGCTAAGCTACAGTAAATGTGAGATAAACACGCCACTGACTGATAAATGCCCTTCTCGGTTCTCGCCACCCCTTCATCTTGCTTAAATGTCTGCATAAGTTTGAACAACATAATTTCCAGCACCAAGCAATAAATAATCAGGAACTAACCTGTTTCCTGTGGAAACATCATGATTATAGAATGACAATTATAATTATGGGAATTATGGAGATTTTACAATACTTTCCAAATAAGATAACCATTTTTTAAACTCTATGGAACCTAGTTAAATTTAAAGTTCAAATTACTTGAATGCTTACTTAATTTATTAGTTATAATAAGTGTAACAAATAAATTGTTAATAGTATTATGGATAAAAAATATGCCTAATATGTAAACAGAATAACCCTATATTCCTATTTATAATAATTAAAGACAAATGGTGAGTCTTAATGACGTCCACCCTAGGTGATAAGTATTGACAATAGCTATGAATGTCTTTTGTCCCGACCTTTGGAGGAGTTATGCTTCTCTGCCCAGAATGCTACATTGCTGTTTCTTCCACCAGGAAAGCCCTATTTGTGTCTTACATCATGATGCTCCAAAAACTATTTTCCTGACCTTCACATTTGACTTTGATTCCACATCAACCATTTAAATAGGAAAATAGTAAGCCGGCGTGAGTCAGATAAAGCCCTACCTGGGCAGATTTTTAAATAGGAAGGAGAGGCTGGTGTTTGCCATGGGCATATGAAAGAGATAAAAGTCAGATAAAAGCCTTTTTAAAGACAGAAAATAATGAATATGAGGGAAAGGAGGAAGAAAGAAGCATTTTTCTTTTTTTTCCTTAAGTGCAAAGAAAAAGTTTCTTAAAGAAAAAAAACCATTATTTTTTCCCTCACTGAGAAGGAGCTGTCTGGTCTGGTCCTTTCAGATTAATCAAGTGTTGAAGTCGAGGGCTCCTTGACATTTTGAAGTGAGTGGAAACTGAAGTGGTTTAGCTCTGACACCCAGCCCTTCGGTAGTGAATTTCTACGTTTAATGGGATGCAGGGTCATTTCCCATGAGCTATTTAGGGGACCTTTGTAGCTTCAAAATGTGATTCTTCCCTCAGAAGTGCCTAAAGCTGATTATTAAGCATGATTCATAAATTCTTCAGAAGGTGATCAAGTTAAGTGTACACATTCAGACGGTGACAGAAAGCAGCCTTCTCTCCAACTATAAATACCCCAAACCACGACAACGGGGGGATTTTTATAATTTTTCTTGTTCACTTCCTTTTATTTGTACAGCATCCTTTGAAATAATATAGAATCTATTTACATGCATTAAAGGACGGGAGGGTGAAGGCGAAAATTGGCATGAGACGTGAGAAGATGACAATTAGCCTCCCACCGCTGGCTCCGGGTCACATAATCCCAGGACTCACTGAGGAAGCGGCCAAACACATCTGAAGAGCAGAGGGGACGGGAGCAATAACAAATGGACGCATTTATAAGATACCTTCAGCACTGAATACATTTCCGCTTCTAGTTTAATTTATAAACTCGACTTAGCGTGTGTGTTTGGGGGGACATGCCTCTACCACCGTGGGCTACCGGCTTCTTCACAACTGCTCTCCACACGCTCGCCTGCCTGAGGCGAGGAGCTGTTTCCATTGCACAGAAGAGCAGCCTTTTATTCCCGGGCCAAACAAATAAAAGAAGACCCAGGCCAAGCGTGTCCCCATTAGAATATTTATGTTATTTGTGATTGTCACGTGGGAGCAATTATGAAAAGTGAATTTGGAGTCCTGTTTATTCTTCCACAATTTTGAGGGAGAGAGCAAAGATGGCGGTCCTGGCGGCCGCAGACTGTCATCAGGCTGGACCCTTGCCAATAGCTCTCCACACATCTGGCCCTGCAAAGACACATTATTTTATCCCCAAACTCCCAGTCTTACTGTGGAATATCAAACGTGGCCTGATTCTTTACCAAGACACAGAAAATTAAAGGTTTCAAATTTAAATTTGACTAATTGTCCTTTTGAAACTGATTTTCCTGAGCTGGTTTCCCTCTCCACTGCAGAAATGGAGGCACCTTAGGATGAAATTGTCACTTTGGTAAAGAAGGGCCACACACGAGCCTTTAAGATCCTCATCCTGATGAATCCACTCTTGGTGCCATCCACGAGATAGATGCCATTTGAAGCTGTACACATGTTTTCAGGGACGTGTTTGCTAAAAAACCTGGAAGATGCTTTAACTACAAACTTTGAAAAGGCGAGATATTAATACCGGCAGAGTTCTTCGGTTTTGAAAACTCTTTACCTTCAGTTTGATCCAAGTTCCATCTGAGATGCTACTAAGCTGACAACTGGAATGGAATGAAGGAAGTTTCAGAATTTTGTTGTTGAAAAGATAGCTTATATTTTCATCTTATGGTTGCAGTTGTTGTCATCCACCTATATTGGGTATTCTATGCAAAAAAAGACCAGCACAACACATTTCTTCACAGGATTCTGTTATGATCCCTAGACCAGCACTGTTAAATAAGTTATACACAGGGGACGCCAAGTACTACTGGCAAGTGGCTTTTAATAGAACTAAAACTCAGCCAGTGTTGGGAATATTCAGGAACACAATTCAGTGGTGTCTTTCAGAGATCAGAACACCTATTTTTACTCTTCTAGAAGGAGGTTACCACCTGAATTGTGTCACCCAAAATCCATTTGTTGAATTCCTGAACCCTCAGGACCTCGGAATGTGACTGTGTTTGGAGATGGCGTCTTTGAAGCAGTAACTAAGGTAAAATGAAGCCATTAGGGTGGGCCTTAATTCAGCCTGACCAGGGTCCTTATAAGAGGAGGTGGTTAGGACACAGACACCCACAGAAGGATGACCATGTGAGGACACAGGAAGAAGATGGCCGTCTAGAAGCCAAGGAGAGATGCCTCAGGAGAAACCACAGCTGCCACCTTGATCTTGGACTTCCATCCTCCAGAACTCTCAGAGAACGAGTCTGCTGTTTAAGCCACTCAGTCTGTGTCATTTTCTCATGTCTGTCCAAGCAGACTAGTTCACCAGTAGATAATTTCAGCTACCTTTACTTTAGCTTAAAGCTATTTGAATAAAAATCTCAAATCCACATGCCACTATGACGGATGCTTGTCCTCCCCAGGATGACAGACCTTGAGGCAGGCACTGGAGGATGAGAGCAAACCTCGTCCTAAGATGGCCAGCCAACCTCAGGTAGGAGGGAGCACGATGCTTCTGCAGATGGACCGGGGACCTGCAGAGTGGAGAGAATATAGGGGTATCTGGCCAGGCAGCATGTGACATAGCACCCTTAGTCAGAGTGGAATGAGTTATTTTATAAGGCAATTCCCAAGTCTACATCTGAATATTAAGTGCAGGGAGTGAAAAGCAAATATTACAAAATTAATCTGCTTAAAATAGAACCATGAAACTTATAACATTTCCAGCCAAAATATGTTCATGCTTAATCAACAGATGTTAGTCTTTGGCAATGAAATTGTTTCCACCAGATGTTTAGCAACACGCCCCTCCCCCCACCCCCCACCCCAGCTCACCCAAGACAGAACATCAGTTTCTGGGTTGCAGTCCGGTCTCCACAAACAATGTCTTGTGTGGTGTGAGTTTGTGCTCTACTGGGCCAAAGCTCAGAAGCAGCACGCTGACCCAACCTGGGAACACCAGCGAGGAGCACGGACTTATTGCACGTCTAACTACTGCAGTAGTCGGTGCAGTGCGGATGCAGGGGCGCACAGAGGCGGCCTCATGCTGACCTACAGTCTGCCGAGCTCAGAGGTCCCCAGCCCTGGGTCACCACCGACTCCAAGTGCCCATGTGGGCGGGAATTTGCCTGATGCCAGCCTCATTAGCATCAAGCGCTGTCCACCAGCTCCAGGATCACAGACACGAGAAGCAACCGCCCGGCTACAACAAGGTAAAGTGGTCTGAGCTTTGTACTTTTCGCCCTTCCCTGTGGCAAATGCTCAATACAGAGACATTGCCATGGTATTTTTAAATTAAATGCTCAGAGACCACTTGAGGCCAGAAGGTAAGCAATTTTAGACAAAATTTCTTGAATTTGGCAAGCATTCTTAAAAGCTTAATGAAGAATATTCAGGGCCCGTAATTACAGTAACCTATTGACATCATACCCCCTCAAGTACCAGCCAAAGAAGCCAGCGGAAAAGAGCCAGGGACTCATTTGCTCAGGGGCCTGGGATTGCACACATGCTCATTCACACATGCACACACAAGCTTACACACACGTGTTTACACACACGTGCTTACACACACAAGCACACACACGTGCTTACACACACGTGCTTACACACATGCACACACACGTGCTCACACACGTGCTTACACACACGTGCTTACACACTCCTACAAGAACACACACGTGCTTACACACACGTGCTTACACACACAAGCACACACACGTGCTTACACACCCGTGCTTACACACTCCTACAAGAACACACACGTGCTTACACACCCGTGCTTACACACCCCTACAAGAACACACAGGTGCTTACACACACGTGCTTACACACTCCTACAAGAACACACACGTG